>NC_047055.1:94628453-94841411 GCF_011762595.2 Tursiops truncatus | reverse complement strand
AACCTCACCACTTTCCAGTAGTTAAACTTAAGGCGAGTTAATTAACCTCTCTGAGCCCCTGTTTCTTAGTTTGAAAGTGGAGACGCTAATATTAACTCCCTCAGAAGGTTGCTGTGATGATTAAATGCAATACTGCCTTTTAAAGCACAAAGCACAATGCCAGGCCGACAGCAAATGCTTTAAAAAATAATGGCCACAAGCCCAGTGGATTGTGGGAAATAATCAACAGCCAGTCTGGAGCAATTTACCTACACAAAATCTGTTGTTAACATTTAAAAATTCTTTGGAGAAAAAGTAACACATACAGAATTACAGTATTGTTTGTAAACATGTTTATATCCATAGTAATAAGTTAAAAATGATGAAATATTTATTTTTAATGACTGGCAATGATAAAATTTAATATTTAAGATAGTCTTTGAAGCACTTTCTGTGCAATCATTTAATACTCTCAACAGTCCTATTAGGTGGATACTATTATCACCCTCACCTTATTATAGATCAGGAAACTCAGGGCTCAGAAAGGCTAAACAACTTACCCAAGGTCACACAGCTAGCAGGATGCTGAGGTCAGTTTCGACCCCTGTTGTTCTGGCTAACCAGCAATTAACCACAACCATAAAATGCCTGTCATCTGAAGAATGTTCCAGGGCAGTTGCAAGATCAGAACTTATTTGTAAGCAGGGATTGTTCTGTTATTAAAGAACTTGTAAGGGAGACTAGAAAAAGAAATATATTGCTCGTGTGAGTAAATATTTACATACACCAAAATATTTATGTTCATATATGTGAGTACTGCTTTCTGCAGGGGGAGAGGAAAATGCGTAAATATTTACTCACTGGAAATAGCTGGCAAGTAGTTAGGAAATAAGAATATTTACACTGTACACTGCTTTTGTGCTGTCAGATGGTTTCATCTGGAGTCTATGCACTAATTCCCAAATTGGACAAGCAACACAAGAATCCTCAAATGGTAAATCCAAGGATCCTTTTGGAGGTTCCTAACTTCCATGAGACCAATTTCCAAATAAAGTTAATTCCAACTTTCCTAACTCATATTTTCTAAAAATGTACACTGCCTTCTAAGATGTCCTGATTCTTTCCAGGAGGAATTATCCGTAAGCCCCAAATCAGAGGCTCTGTCATTATGCCCAGAGTCCCACGCTGTGGGTTTTGACTGGGAGACATACTCTGGGGACCACTTCTGGACCAGCACTTGGACAGAAGCAGGTCAAATACTGAATTGACTGGACGATGGTGAGCCTCAGACAGCACCAAAGACAAGGAAATTTTCAAATTAAAAAAACCCCATTTTTACATGAATAATGAGGATTTTGAGAGAGAGTGTAGCAAAATGGAATTGAAATAGATGAATATATATATATATATATAGTGGGCCTAGTGTATTGGCTTTGGGTTGGTACTTTCGCATGTCATTGTGTTTAACCCTTATTGTGGTAGATATCCTTTGTGTCAATTGGATGGCCTTCAGCTGCAAATAACAGTCTTGATGCGACAGATTTAAACAACAGAGGATGTATTACCTCATGTAATAAGGAGTCCAAGGTGGGAATGTTCTGGAGTTGGTCTCATGTTTCTTCCATCTTTCCCTCTGCATTCTTGGCATAGCGACTTGTCCTTGGCGAGATTGCATTATGAGATTGCCTCTGGAAGTCATTTGCAGATACCACAAAGTCTAAGAGAAGTAGAGAGATTTTCATGTTCATTTGTCTCTCTTTCTTATCCAAATATTTCCCAGAAGGCTTCCGCAGACTTCCCCTCATAGATCATTGGCCAGAACTAAATCACGTGCTCATGCCTAACCAATCACTGCCAAGGGGGCTGGGACTGCCATATTTAACTTTGTGGAATCATGAGTTCTCTGCCTTCTGAGGACAGGGCTGAGGGCTGATTCCTTTGAAACACGTGACCTCCTTGAACAAGGGGGATTCCTGAATGATACTGAGGTTTGGTAAGTAAGGATAAAGAAGGTAGTCATGGGGTAGGCAACCAACAGGGTCCGTTGCATCTCATTTGAAAGAGGGGGAAAACAAGGCTCAAAGAAGTTGTGACCATGCATTTAGGAAATGCTACAGCTCTAATTCAAACCCAGAGCTTTTTCTGTCATACCACAGCTGCCTTAAGTACCTCCAACTGCTGCTGCTTTCATGTTACTGGAACAGTTAGGTGCGTGGGCACAATTGATGTTTTCCACTGAGCTCCCTTCTCTATTTCCTGTCTAGACAATTGTGAAAGGGCTGTTTGTGTAAATTTAATTAATTCATAGGCATTACCCACCCACCATTGGCTACAAGCCTCCTCTCCCCCTCCCTCTCCAGCAATCCTGCCAGAGGCTACGCTTGCCTTAGCTTGGAGACCTACCCAGAAGAGCATCTCTGGACCTGGGCAGCAGAAGAGTGAGCAGCCAGAGAAGGGACTCTGGTTCCTTGGCCAGCACTGGTTTTGCTGTAGTTCCCTGAGCCTACCCCACACTCTGTCTCCCCCAGGCTTAGATTCTGGATGCCCAGCGCTCAGTCTCCCTAGCTTGGGTTGTATATTGCCGGTCATCCAGCTGCCTGTCACTCTGGTGTCTGGAGGATATCTGCTCTTCTCTCCTTAAGATGATGTGTCCGGTATCTCTTAGTTTCTGGATCCCTGACTCCTTGACACAGACCAAGGTGTTACTCTTTGCAGTTCCCTTTGTCTCTAGAACTTTCCTCTCCTCCCACTTAGGTCATCGTCTTATATCAGATTGTCTCTTTCCTTATTGTATTGTGAGTCTCCTGGGGGCAGAGGTCTACATCTCTTTATCTTGGCTCAACTAACCCCAGTGAAGATGAAGATATCTTTAACGTGGTGCGACCATCTTCCTTGCAAGATCTGTATGCCTGAAATTTCATATGCATGGGAGCTTTTGTGTCTTGGCTAATGAAAGAGGAAGGCTATTTGTTTGTTTTGCTTATTTGTCTGGTTTGCTTGTTTACTTATTTTTAATGCAAAAGCAGTAGGAGAATAGAGAGAAGAAAGTGGAAGCGGAAGAGAGGATTATGCAATGTGTTCTACCATGGCAGAGGCTGCCGGTGATCTTCCTAAATATCTTAACAGCTCCTCTATTTCTTATTAACGGAACCTTCATTTTGTTCATGGTGGCAATATGCCCAGCTAAAATATACCTTTCCCAGCTACCATGCAAGCTAACGGTAGCTACACGCCATAGTTCTGGCCATTGAGATAGAAATAGAAGTCATTATCTGGGTCTTCCAGGAAAGCTTGTGTGGGAGACTCTGGTTCACCCCTAGACTACCCTTCAGGAATAAACAACTTGTTGCTTCAGCCACTGGGAACGATTTTGGCAGATATCCCATTGGCTGTTAGCAGCTACATAGATTGCCTCAGCTGAAGAAATCATATCCCCAGGAGGCTAGCCACCAGTGACTTCTCAACATGAAGGATTAATATCTGGCCCCTTCATCCCAATTTGGGTCAACTCCAGAGGGCCATCAAGCTCCAGAGGCTCCCAATGGGATTGGTTGAGACCGTCATTGTGACTGCATCATGGCCCAACTTCTCCACTCTTTTTTCCTTCCCCACCTTCTCCATGTGTTGATCCTAAGAGTTCTCCCTAATTAATCTCCTACATTGCGAATCTTCATCTAAGAGTTTGAATCCTGGGGAACGCAACCTGTGATAGCTCCTTAAGAGGAAGATTCTTTGAACTTATAGCCTTGGCCTCCCCCTTTTTCCTACCTGGCACACAGATATTACACAGATGGCACAGCAGCCATCTTGTGACCATGAGACAAGAAGACTAGGAGAAAACCACACACTCAGAACAGACTATGCTCCTGGTGGCATTGTGGAACCATGGTACAGTCCTGAAACTGACTGACTACCTCCGAACCTCTTGTTCCACGAAAAAGAAAAACAAATCACAATTTGGCTAAGCCACCGTTTAATGCAGCAAAATCTATTTCTAACTAAAACAGCCATCGATAGCACCTGAAAGACAATTTTGAGGTCTTGCGAAAGAAAAGTTCATTCACTCAGCTGTCAACAAAGAGTCAACATGCTTCTACTATTATTTCCAGATCTGTGCTAGGCATTGGGGAAATAGCATTAAATCAGATAGACAAGGTTCCTGTTCTTTAGAGCTTAGATTTACATGGAGGAGGTGACAGATAAGTACATAAATGAGACGAATAGACAAGGTAATTGCAGAGTGTGATACGGGCTATGAAATTAATAATTATGATTCTCTACTAATGCATAACTTGCAAGGGGGTCTACTTTAAAAAGGTGGTCAGAGTAAGGCTAAGAAGGCAACAGCAAGGTGATCTCTAAAGAATGAGGAGAAGTAAGTGATATGAAGCTCTAGGAGTAGGGTATGCAAAGGCTCTAGGGAGGGTGGCGATGTGTCTGAGGAATAGAGGGGAGGTGTGTGTGCCTAGATCCTAATGAGCCTGGGGCAGTAGGTGGGGACCATATCACACAGGGCCTTGTAGAGCAAGGAAATGTGCTTGGATTTTAGTATAATTATTTCAAATGGGAGGCTACTGAAACAAAGGCATGTGGCATGTTCTAAGTTACTTTGTGAAGGATCATTTTGGGTGTTGTGAAGAATCAGCTGTAAGGTGGCAAGGGTGACAGTGGAGAGGTGATTTAGGAGACCAGGTGAAAAAGGACAGAGGCTTGGACTAAGGTGGTAGCTGTGGAGATGGAGAGAAGTAGTGGATTCAAGATTCGGGGTGGGGGTGGGTAAGTCCAGCAGGACTTACTTGTGGATTGAATGTAGAGAATGAGGGATTAAAAAAAATCAAGGATGAGTCCTAGGTTTTTGGCTTTAGCATCTGGAGGAAAGTAAGGCCATTTACCAAGATGATGAACACCTAAGGGGAATACATATGTAGTGAAAAGAACCAAGAGTTCCATTTCTTTCTATGTGAAGTTTGAGATGTTTATTAGAAATTCAAGAGGAAACTTCAACTAATATTGGGGCCATGAAAAATGCACCACAGATCTCTTAAATCTCTTGTTGCAGGAAGGGAAATTGATTGCTGGTCTCCGCTGCTACACTTCACACTGAGGCCACATGTCCCACAGGCCACTCTCAGGCGATGACTAAATATAGTCGGTTATGAAGGCAGGATGTGGTGACATCTCTGACAGGTGACTTTGGCTCAAGGACTCCCTATTGACCTGACTGAACATTTTCTGGGATTGTGCTGCAGTCCAAGACTCTTCCTACCCAAGTATCCTTCCTTCCCCCTCTCCCTCCACAGGTGTCAGACCTGCATATCACTGTCTGGAGCCCCCTCCTGCCTTTTCCAGCTCCCTACCTGCTTTGCTTCACAGCTGCTCCCGCGCCCAAGTAAATGTCTTGCATGTCCAAGCCAGTCTGCTTCTTAGAGGACCCAAACTACCACAACTGGGCAGGTAGAAGATATATGAGCCTGGAGTGCAGGGGGAGAGGTCTAGGGTGGAAATGTAAATCTTGCATATATAGATGGTTGAGTATATAAAATCATGTTACTGGATGAGAAGACCTAAGGAGTGTGGGTGTATATAAGAGAAGAATACCTAGGACAGAACCTTGGAGTTCTCTTCACAGCGGTTGAGTATAGGACAAAGGGCAAAAATTGTGGCATGGAAGCTGAGAGATGGAAGTATTTTAAAAAGCAAGGAGGAACCAACTCTGCCAAATGCTCCCGAGACAACCAGCAAGATGATGAAAGAGGTGTGTCTACTGGATTTGGTAACTCGGTAACATGGAAATCAGAGCAGGTCAATTTGTTGGTTTGATGTTGAAAAAGATAGAGGTCCTGGGTGATTATTTTTAAGCTCATAGGCTTGTGAGTAAAGAGTGAGGGAAATATAGAGGGTTTGAAGAAAAAGAAGAGGGTATAAAATAGTTTTATCAGAAGGCAAATAACAAACTGCCTAGGGACGCTTGTCGTGTGGATAGAGTGCCTTTTTGAGGTTTGTGGTCATACATTTTAAGTGAAACCAATCAGTCCATTTGAGTAAAGGTCAACATGCCAGACAAGGATGGGTGGAGCTCTCCAGGACCCAAGGTTTAAAGAGCCAACCAAGTTAGGAAAGGAGGTCAGTCTTCCCCCATCTCTCTCCAGCCCGATCTCAATGCAACTTTGACATCCTAGGAGTTCAGGGTTGGCACTGTCAAGAAAGAACTGCTGTGTGGTGGAGCTTTGGGTATGACCATGGCCCCCAGAAGAGTTGTGTCCTCTGAGAGGCCCTGAATCAGGGTCCCTGAGGAAGGGACTTGTTCCCATACACACTTAAGGCTCTTTCTGGGAATTCCCAGAAATATTTGGGGAAAATTTTGTGATCCTGCGGCCTTGCAGGTGAAAATAAGGCACTGCTGCAACTTAGATACTGAGATGGTTAATTTTATGTGTCAACTAGGATGGTGCCCAGGTATCTGGTCAAACACTAATCTGGATGTTTCTGTGAAGATGTTTTTGAATGAGACGATCATTTAAATCGGTGGACTTTGAGTAAAGCAGATTGCTCTCCCTAATGTGGATGGGTCTTATCCAATCAGGCAAAGGCCTGAATAAAACGAAAGACTGGTCTACCCCAGTAGGAGAAAATTCTGCCTGCAGAAAGTCTTTGCACCTGAGTCCTCAGCTTGATAGCCTTGGAACTTGAACTGCAACAGCAGCTCCTCCCTGGGTCTCCAGTCTGCCAGCCGACCCTGTAGATTTTGGACTTGCCAGCCCCCATAATCATGTGAGCCAGTTTCTTAAAGAAATCCATTTTGTTCTGTCTCTGTCTCTCTCTGTACTTCTCTCTGTCTCCATCTCTTTATCTCTCTGTCTCTCTGTCTCTGTTTCTCTATGTCTCTCTCTATCTCTGTTTCTCTCTGTCTCTCTCTGTCTCTGTTTCTCTCTGTCTCTGTATGTATATATATCTATCTATCTATATCTATCTATCTATCTATCTATCTATCTATATATATATATATATATATATATATATATATATATATATATATCTCCTATTGGTTCTGTTTCTCTGGAGAACTCTGACTAATACGGATATAAATTCTAGCGTGACCTCATTTGTCCCAAAAGCCTAGGGAAGTCTAGGTACTAAGATTACATCTTTTCATCTTCAGAACCCAGAACAATGTCTGTCACATAAGAGCCCACTGAGTATTTGTTGAATAGATGAATAGATAGATGGATGAATGAATATAACAGAAGGATGGATGGAGAGATGGATGACTGAATGGATATGAGTGATTGGAGCGATAACTGGATGATACTGTGGTGGAAAGAGCACTGAGCTTGGAATCACATGTTTTGTGTTTTGTTCCCAATTCTGCCACTTACTTACTAGCTTTGTGACTTTGAGTATTTCTTTATAATAGAAATAGGAACGATGATAAATAACGATACTTGACCTACCAACCCCATAGGAATATTGTGGCAATCGAGCGAGATGCCCAAAGGAACACCACCCTAGATTGCATTCATAAACATGCGATACTCAAATCAAAGCCCTAATGGTTCCACAGTGCTCTGCACTGTTGAGACCACATTTGGAGTACATATTGTGTGCTCTTGAGAGCTGATGATGTTTTAGAAACTATGAAGCACTCTGTACCTGCAAAGCACTTTTATTATCATCATTATTTTTTCTCAGTCTCTGAGCCTGAGTCTGAGGCCTTGCTGTAATTGACCTTCTTGAAAATTCTGAGACCTTCCTTGTTACCTGTCTTCCTGCTAAAGAAGCTAAGCTTTTGGGACCACATCTCTGGTTCACTTGACTTTTTCTTGTTTTTTTAATGGAAAAGGGGGGTTATTGGTTTGCAGACCTCAGAAATAAAAGGCTTTGTCTGGACATGGGAGTTCCAATTCAGAATCTATCTCCTTTTTTCCATCTCACTGCTTTCCTTGGCCTTAGTTTCACTCTCAGGAAGGCTTTCCCCACATGGAAAGATGGTGTGCTGACCTTCTCTACCTGCAACATTCTTTGAGTCTAACTCAATTTCTGATCCAGTTCCTTTTTCTCTTAAGCCATTCCCTCACCCCGAAACAGACACACATGTATTCAACCAGCATCGTCTTCTTGCTTCACCTTATGATTGAGGGTCAGACCGACATACAGCAGAACTGATAGAATATCTTCTACGAAGCTGGCCCTGGGATAAAGAATGCAGTGAACTCACCGGGACTCCAGATTGGCTGGCTGCAGAAGGTCCTGTGATGAAAAATCAAGATGTGTTGAATCCTTGACTCAATGAAATAAGATACCCCTGGGCTGTCGTGGGGAGACACTGGGAATATTGGGTTCTGTTTCCAAAACTCAGCAGTGGTTTTGAGTCAAGACAACTCAGTCCAAGAGGCTCTCTGAGGCCACACTGAAAGGGAGAAGCCTCAACAGTCACTGAGATATGCTCATCACGTCTGCTTTAATCAAATCAGAGAACAGTGCCACTCCAGAGCAAAATAATCATATCTGTCCATTTATGGAACCATCAACTGCTTTCCTCTTGTCCGGAAAAGATGGGATTGGGCTTCTCGTAGTATCAACTTCTTTAGAGTATGCATATGCTGACAGCCTAGAGCAGACGGCTCATGTCTTCACACAGCACTGAGCCTATAGCAGTGCTCAGGAAACAGTGTTCCAGTATTTGGCGATCTGACCCTCGGCCATTGATCCTGTCCTATTAAAATGAGAATTAGAAGGGCCTAAGCGATGGCTCTCCACAGGCCAGGATCTGACAAGTTTCTGAAATTGGAGTTTTCTGCTTTACTTCCACAGAACAATGTGTTCAGATTTTCACTCGGGGTCATGAGTAAAACATGATATTGGCAAAAAGCTCCCTGACCTAGAAAGGCAATGTGGGCTTGAACGAGAGGCAGGAATCTGGGATGCCATGCCAGTTCCTGTCCCAAGTGCTTTTGCCCTGGCCCTCTGAAACTAGAACACCACCAAGGTTGCCATTTTGGCTCTCTGTATCAGCAAAGAACTCCAACACATTTTTCTATTTAGACCCAGAATGCTAGTGCTGGAAGGAATCTTAAAGATCCGTCTAGTTCAGTGTTTCCCAACACAAACTATACAAAGGAGGGGTAAGCTCTCTCAATTCTCCACCATGGATCGATTAAAATTCTATAGTTGTATATCTATTAAATTCTTCAATAAACAGTGGAAATCTATTTAAACTCTTTCCCATTCATTTCTTTTCTCACTGAAATAAAACATTAATTCACATTAAAGACATTAAAGATGAATTTTATAGATTTGAAGAAGTAAAGGTTTTCAGTGGTAAATTTGCAGTCTGGAAAATTTGTCCCGGATCACTGCCAGGTTGAATGTCAGGAGACCCTGAATCAATTCAACCCCTTTTGTTTCTTCTATGAAACGAGGGAACTGAGGCCCAAGATGACAGACCTGGGACCCAAACTTGGCTCTCTTGACACCATTCCATTGAACTTTCTACTGTCCTGGGCTGTGTCACAATGGAAGGCAATAGATATCAATCGATCTACAAATAGATTTGGTGTCAGTAAAGCTCAGCACGTCACCTAAGCAGAGAACAGTTTGTACTTTACCATCTGGCAGAATTCACAGTACACGTTTTCAACTTATTGATCACTCTGGTGCCCGATTTCCGTCATCAGTATGAAGTAACAATTAGGATATATTTCAGTACAACAGAAAAAAATCTGCCTAACAGTGACCTTTGCCTATGGCTTACTTAACAAGTAGTCTGGCTGTGGGCAGTTGCAAGGTTGGTTCAGCAATTTAACAAGACCACTAAAGCCCATCCACGGCACAGTCCTCAGCCCAATACTTTTATCCTCAGGTTTGCTGCCTCATGGCCTCAGAATGGCTGCTGCAGCCTCATGCATCATCCTCACATGTCAGCATACAACTCAGGAAGCAAGGAAGAGGTAAAAGCCCTTACTCTCCTGTGGCCAACTGTTTTATTTAGGGAATAGTGTTTCCCAGTATTCCTCCATCACAGATCCTTTTACCTCTTATTGGCCATACCTGGTCATAAAGTACCAGTCAATTGTGAAAGAAAACAGAATTGCTCTCGTCGTCTGGGTCTAATCATGATTTATTCCCTGAGATTGAGCACATTGCCACCAAACAAACCAAGGTTCTATTAGCAAGGCAAAAAAGGGGACAGACTTTGTCTAAACACCTATCAGCATCTGTCACACGTACTCACCCCCACACTGACACATAAAAATAAAAGGGTTTCCACTGGAAGAAACCACCATGAGCTGATGCCCCACTTCCTTTCAACATTTTGACACCATAACTAACTTGTCTCTTAAAAATAGCACATCCTGAGCCCACAGCAGTCCACCTGATGAGCATTCGTAAGCCCCTCTCTTAAATCACAACAGCCCAGAGGCAGCGTTGCTCAAGGCGATGGGGCGGCTCCTCCTCTGCACTTCTAGAACCTGCCACTTTAGCTGCCGCTCTGTTCTCTTCCGATCCCCTTGAGGCTTCAAAAAGAAGGTCTAAGAAGCTGCTAACGCCTCCGTGGTTATCCTCACCGCATCCTACCCCCAGGAGTCCCCTTCACTACAAACTGAGTGCCCTAAGAGGCCCTGGGCATCGAGGGAGCTGATGTCAGAGGCAGCCAGAGTAAATGCTCTTGGGGCTCAAGACATGAAGTCCTCTGCAGAAGAAAGATATTCTTTTTTAAAAGCTCAGGGGAAGTATTTCTCTCTCATTGACGTTTTGGATATTACAACACAGAGGTGCGTGTAGGGGAGGAGCTATCTAGGGACTGTCCTGTAGCCCTCAGATCACCCCACCAGAAGACACCACTTCCCCTGCCCAGGTGGACAACCTCTGACTCCATACGACCTCTGGCCCGGCCTCACTCTCCCAGGCAGCACGGCCAGCTCCAAAGCTCTGGTGGCCACCAGCCCATTCCAGACCGATGTGCAGCCCTGGATAAATGCACACAAGCCTCAACCCGCTTCCTTGAACAAGCCCGTCCCATCTCCAGGCCTCTCGAAGGGAACCTCATCTTTCACAGAGGGCTGTTGGTGTGTGCGAGTGTGTCAAAGTCTTTGCATTCCCTCTAACCACACAGGTGACGCCGAGTACTGTCACCGAGTTTCTGGCTCTTTGGCATTGAGTCCCTGAGGTTGAACGGCACACGAGCACATCCACGTCATTCTGCATCTCTCTCTGCCATGTAGGCAGTTTATCTGAAGATGTCTCTCTTTTCCCCTCCTGACCGGGGACTCCTGGAGCCCGTGGCTGGCGTCTTATTTATCTCTGCTTCCCTGGTGCCTGTCCCTCACAGCGGCCTCAGTAGCTGTTGCATTAATGACAAGTGAACGCGTACACCAAGAGGGAGGATAGAGCTTTCCCGGGGTCTAAATGCAGTGTTAAAAAGAGAGGGAGGGGGAATTGCCTGGCGGTCCAGTGGTCAGGACTCTGCATTTCCAGTGCAGGGGACCTGGGTTCGATCCATGGTCTGGTCCCGGAACTAAGATCCTGCATGCCGTGCAGCGTGGCCAAAAAAAAGACAGGTACACAATGATAGCCTCCGCTTTCTGGCAGAAAACCCAGTGCGATGTCCTGCGGTCCTGAGTTAACAGCATGCTCTCCTGCACACACTCTGAGTCCCATGGCTGCCTTCCGAGGTTCTGTATCCCCGTGGCGAGGGCCATTTCCTGTGTTCGATTTAGATCTATCAATAGAACGCACTCGGAGAGTTCCACTTCGTGCTTCCTTCTTCCCTCGGCACTAGCGACATGAATGTCCTCATTACAGCCACACACAAGCCCCCAGTCTCTCACTCTCTCTGCCAGATTTACTCGGGGCTGTAGGAACCCGCTATCGATGTCGGGTCTTCTTTCTACCAAAAAGCAGAAATTATAATTGTCTCCTCTCTTTCCCGACCTTGACTTTAGATCAGGGGAGTTTGATCCTCCCTTTTGATCCACACTTCGATGTCCTTTTTCCTTATTCTTTTATGGGATGTTTCTTCCTGTCTCTCTCTCTCTCTCTCTCCCACTCTCTCCGACTGCAATCCCCTTATCCCTTATCACAGGTTTTAAGGGACAAGGAGCCAAGGACAGAGAGATGCTACCAAATGGGATCAGGATTAACACACCTGTGTGTCCCTGGGGCTCTAGAAGCTGTCACGGACGGGAGAGAGCCGGCTTTGCGTTGTCTGTGTGGTGGGAGAGGCACCATCTGTGTGCAGGGAGAGCGCGTGAACTGGGCACCTGCAAAATGCGACAAAGGGAGGGGAGGGCAGAGTGTACCCTCCCAAAGCTCCTGCTACTAGACCACCCGATGGGCCCAGAATTCCTGGTTGCGTGGTTGCCTGGGCTGTCTGTGTGCACTCATGCTGAAGCATCGCCTTTTTCTCCTTGAGCGCCTCCCATTCGAAACCAGTGGGGTGCAGAAGATACACACACACACACACACACACACACACACACACACACGTTGGTGTTTCCAGCTCTGCCGGAGCCTGTAACACGTGAGCTCCCTGAAGCCAGCCTCTGCTGGCACAGACCAGGGCGAGACCAAGGGCTGTGAAGGAGGTGAGGGTAGAGTTGAAGGAAGCAGCCGATAGCCAGTGAGTCAGTGTGTACAAGCTTCCCGGGGCCTCAGCTTCCCCAGCTCTCAAAGAGGACTCCCGCTCTCCACTGGCCTTCCATGTATTTTGTAAGGACCTCATAAACTATCACCTGCTAAGTGCCTGACACTGTTTCCAATGCTTTAATTTTAGTAATTCATTCAATACTCACTGCTGTCCCCTAAGATAGGTACTATTATTATCCCCATTTTCACATAAGAAATGGAGGCACAGAGAGGTTGAATAACTTGCCCAAGGACACACAGCTGGTAAGTGGCAGAGGTGTCGATACATACAATACCTTGAAGTTTTCCATACATAACAGCATTATCTCATTTTCTCACAATCACCCCGTGAAACAGGCAGTGGCATCACTTTACAAAGAGGAAACTGAAGTTCAGAGAGGTTAGATGACTCACCCAAAGTCACACAGCAGATAAATTCCAGAGTCTAGATTTAAATGTAGGTCAGAGTCCAAAGGTGAGCTCCTCGTACTCTGCCCATGGCACAGGAATAAGCATCTAAATGAATGTGGGAAGAGTTAGGGCTCCCAGGTAGCCAGAAATGGAGGAGGTCAGAGCAGAATGAAGTCAATGGGAACAACTCTGGGATAAGATTGGGGCTACACGCTGAGGAATGAGTGGGATTTGGAAAGCCAGAGAGTAGAGAGCAGGCATTGCAGTGAGAGACCTGCATTTGAGAACTGGAACGGTGGGTTCTCAGAGAGCATACAGCTCTTTACCCCATGACAAAATGGAAACCCACTGCATTTAAGAGATCTGCAACTGGTTAAAGGCAGAACTTTGGTTAGATCTCAGGGTTCCTGAGCCGAGATCCTTTTTCGCTTACCCCTGGCTCTTGGGTAGTAAATAGACTAGAACCAAGTTTCCAAGAAAGTAGCAAGGTCATCATCTCTTCCCTAGGATTTCTGGGATTCACATCCACAGATTGGCCCTATCCTAGCCCATGGTGTTGTTCATGACACTGGGGGGACTTATCTCCCTCTCGCGAGGCATGGGCTTTGGACACGATCAAACCCAGGTTTAGATCTTACACCAGCATTCACTTGCCACGCGACCTTAAATAGATTCCCCACCCCTTGAACCCCATCTGTAGAAGAGGATAATAAAGCAAGCTTCATAGGATGGCTGCGGGAATCAAATCAGGCATTATGGTGAGGGTTGCATTGCCTGTAAACAATCAGAGAACCAATAGGTGAAAGACTAAGAAAGAGAATAAAGGGAAAAATTGTCACATGAACTCAAGGACCCACTTGATACACTTAATAGAACTAAGGATTATGTAACACAGCACAGCACAAACACAAGGGCCATCTCTCACCCTGTGCGGGAGACTTCAGGGGAACCTCCTTCTACAGACAAGGAAACTGAGGCACAGGGTTTGGGAATGATTTGCACGAGGTGCCACAGGTGGTTAGTGATGCAGTCAGTCTTGAAGCTGGGCCTCTCCCCTCCTGAGCTGGTGTTCTTTCTACGGTACTGATGAGGAAAATGCAAAGCAGGGAACCACTGAAGATTCTCATGCCATCTGAGAGACAACTGCAAGGGCTAAAGCAAGCTGCCGGGACTGTGGGACCAGAAACACAGGCGAGATGAGTTGCCTGGGGAACAGGGCTTCAGTAAATGACAAAGGAGAGCTCCAAGGAGAAAGGTATGTTGTAGGCATCAGGGAGAGAAGAAAATTAGGGGAGGGTGGGGAGAGAGAGAGAGAGAGAGAGAGAGAGAGAGAGAGAGACTATGAGTGTCACCAGCTGGGTTTCCTGGGAAGCAAACTTGGAGACTGAGTTTAGCAGGCAGCATGTTAATTAAGGAGAGACCTTGGGATCAACATCTGGGGAAAGGATGGGAAGAGAAGGAAGCAAGAGTGGGCACATGGAGCTGACAAGCTGCTGTGAAGCGGACCTGATGACAGCCTTGGTCAAGTCCACTGGGCGCTGGGGAGCTACAATGGTCCTTCAGAGACGAGTTGAGAAGGCCAAAAATTCTGTATCAATCCACCACCAGATACGGGCCGCCCAGCAAGGGGTGTGCCCTCGGGCGAGGTGCTCTCTGCCACTGAGGCCATCTCTGAAGGGACGGAGGGTGTCCACAGCTGGAGGGTGTCCACTTCGCTGTTGACACTCCCAGTAGCTGGGCAACAAGTCCTTCCATGATGGGGGAGCTGGGCGGCTGGTCAGTGCATCCACCAAACTTTGTATGTGTGAGGGTGTGTCTGAGTGCGTGTTTTGCATATGTGTGTTCTCTGCCCTCGCATTTGCACTTGGCTTCCAGCACTGAGTTGCCCCGAGAGACATCAGCCCTCCAGCTTCACTTTTGATGCCAGTCTTGGAAGGGTCTGGATGGCAAACCAGCTGTGAACAGCAAGCCTGCCCACAGAGGAGCCGCCAGACAGAGGCCCAGAGCCACCTGTTGGCAGCTGGCGGGGCAGGGATTCAAGTCCAACCGTGCAGGGCAGCCAAGTGTAGACGCCGGGATGTGAGAAGACATCTTGCCAGAGAGTGACTCAGGCGTGTGAAACCCTGAGAAGATAGAAAGAAGATGCGAGAAAGACAGACAGACACACACACACACACAATGAGACACGTGGGGAGAGACAGAGTCACACAGAGAGAGGAATGAGATTGCACGAATCAGAAAGGATCAAAGAGAGAGACAGAGATGGAGGACACAGAGAAAGAGACCAAACACCAGGTGAAGAGAGGTGCAGAGGAAGCACATAGAGAAACACGGAGTGAGCAAAGACAGAGACCCAGCAGAGAGACAGTGGGACAGAGAGGGGGCCTCGGCTTCTTGCCCCCTCTCGGATGAGGGGGTGGCCAGGTGATGGCTTAGCTCCCTGCCAGCCCTCATTCCATACATTTAGAGGCTTCTGTTTTTAACTCAAACATCTAGCAGGTTTTATGTCTTCCATATCTTGACACTGCAGCATGAGAACTGTGCTCCCACGTAGGAGCTGACAGGGAATTTGAGAGACAGGACAGAGTCACTTGGTTAAGGAGTCACGGCACGTTGAAACCACATGGTCCTTGGAGATCCCAGTGCCATCAGACTCCTTCGTGTTATAAATGAGAAAACCAGGAGGAACTCAACCGATCTGCCTTTTTTCCAATTTGAAAGAGATGATTGGATAGCAGTTGCTTAAAAATTTTTTTGAATTATAAGGTATGTAGTGTTGTGTTTTTGCAAAGTTAATTTTAGGGTTTCCTCCTCAGTTACCATCTGTGGTAGACTGTACGTTTGTCTTCTCCTCCCCCAATGTCTTGCCTTCTTTGTGGAGTCCCCTCCCACGCTGACTTGGGGATTGGCTATATGACTAGCTTTGGCTAACGGGACGCCGGCAAGCATGAGGCAAGCGAAAGCTTAATAATTGCTCGCACACTGGGGCTTGCCTTCCCTGCTTCTCCATTCCCTCTCAGAACCTAGCTGCCATGTTTGGAGAAGCCCAAACCATCTAGAGAGGCCGTGCGGAGGAGCACCGAGGCTCTGGACCACAGCCCCGGCTGAGCTCCCAGCTGGCAGCGAGCACCAACTTGCCAGCCACATGAGCAGGCCATCTCGAACGTGGATCTTCCCCAGTGGAGCCCCCCAGTAGATACCACATGAAGTGGAGATGAGTCTTCCCCACCCAGCTCTGTTCACATTGCAGAATCGTGAGCAAAGGAGTGAGCTGCTACTGTTTTAAGCCACTAATGATGAGGGTGGTTGGTTACCCAGCAACAGACAACTGACACACCTCATTCATGCTCAGAAGAATCTGGTCCCGCACCTGGGTCTGACAGAATCCCTAATGGGGTCTCCATACTGCCCGTAGGGTTTCTTTCAGGTATTCAGTGGAGCGCCTTCAATCCTATTCAGGAGGGGCAAAGGAGCTGCTAAATGGCTTTCAAGTTCCACCTTTGCAGTGATAGGTGGGTTGGTGCTCTGTATATGTGTCCTTTAGAATATAAGGTTTTTTTCTTTCCCAAGATAAATATCTATTTGCATAGACAAATAAAGACCGTCGAGATAGAAAGAGCTGATTTAGGGAAAGGTTCTATAGTTTGCTTGCTTGTCAGGTGCTTATGGGGTTCGAAGGCGTCAAGGTCCCAAACCTAAAGGTTAATGTTTTGACACTAAGAATCCATCAGTCAGGGGGTGAGGTTGGGGGGGGGGACAGTTTGCCTTAATTATTAGTCTGACTCTTAATTTGAATCAATGAAAATGCCAATGTGTCGGAGGTGTTCGGGCTGAATAATAATTAGCGAGGCTGACGTGTGCCTGAATGAAGCATTATAGGAGAGGAGGACAGAGTCCACTGGCAGGGGATGGGCTCAGGAGGCAGGCCTGGGGCTGGACAGGAAAGAAAAGCAAGAGTTGTAACCAGAGATCTCGGCCTTGGCTGCAGTCATCGGGGAGGGTGGAGGAGAGGCGGGCCGTGGAGCGGGGCGTGGCGAGCTGGCACTCTGTGGTTCTGGGCCGTGGGGAAATGCCGTCTCTGCAGCATCCTTGGTGTTGCTGAGCACACATGGCTTCTGTCTGAAGCCACTTGGTTCCTGAATGTGCCAATTGTGGCCTTTTGAGGAATGAGCCAAGTGGAGGACGCTTCCTTGTATCGACACAGCCTCGTCGCGGGACCCAGGATGTCCCATCGGACCTTAAACACCACCTGTCCTAATGGGCCACTTTAGTTTGCAGATGGGTGAACTGAAGCTCAGAGACTAGAGGGGCTTTGGGAAAGTCACACAGCTGGCGAGGGACAGGGCACCTAGGTCTTCTAACCCCTCCCCCAAGGTGTCCTTTCCCCAGGCCCCAGTATTGGAAAGTTCCATGTAAATTAATTATCCTGATGTATTTTCACCCTCTGACTGGGAGCAGGGCACGAAGCAGTTAGGTGCTTCCCTGGTGGGGAAGAGGACAGAATGGTTTGCCAGAGGTGGATGTCAGTCCCCTGGTTAAGATGGAACTCAGCAGTAGCTGGGAAGGATAACTGGTGAATTGCTGGAATTTGCAAGAACCCAGGTTCTTTTGCTACAAAATTGCTTGTCTAAAATTCCACTGGAAAGTCATTTCTTTGGATGAAACATTTCTATCCTCCTGTGGTCCTTTAAAAAATATAAATGCCCCTGAAAGAGACAGAATAAAGTAATTAATCCACATCTTAGTATGAATTAACATTATTAAGCCATCTATTCATCTCACAGACAGGAATCCAGTACCTCCTTTGCTCCAGACCCCAGGACCCTGAAGTGGAGTCCTTGCTTCAACAAGCTCACCCTATCGTAAGGGAGCCAGACATATGAAGGCCATATAGAAACAGCCCTTTCCTGAGCATCTGCTCGGTTCCTGGCACTGCATAAAGAAACCCAGTTTGAACCAAGCCCATCCCCCTTCACAGAGTTATCTCCAGGCAGAGAAATCTGGTACCTTCATGAGGTTACAGTGGGTGGTGAAGCTAGAATTTGGACTCATCTGTCTGATTGCCAAGGCTGGGTGTTTTCCATCACCTCACACAAAGTCCCGTGCCTCACTGAGACATGCACGGGATATGATGGGAAGAGAGTGAAAGCAGCAAGTCTAATTGCTTGGACTTCAAGGCCATCTGGGCTGGTAAGGGGTGAGGGGGTAGGGAGAGGTACCAGGCACTGTTCATGGGAGGGCGTTATAGACAGACGGAAGAGCCTGGGCAAAGGCATAGAAGGATGAAAGGATTGTCTGCTTTCGGGAAACTACAAGTAGTTCATCACGACTGAAGCCAAGGGTGTGAGGGCAATCTGCCCAGGGAAACTAAACTAGGCAGGCAGGGCCAGCTCTCCCAGGGTGCTGCTAACAAAATCTGGATTTTATCCTGAGCTTGGGAAATCTTTGGCAAATGTTAAGCAAAAGTGTTTGAAAAGACATAAAGTCCAGGGCTCGTAGAGCAAAATGCTTAAGAATGCAGACCCTGGTATCAGAGCTGGGTACCATCCTACTTCAAAACTGTTTTAGTAGTCGATTCATTGTTCTCTTTCCCCTTGGAATCTAAGTTCTCTGAGATCAGTGCCATGTCTTCTTGATCATTGCTGTGACTGTGGGATCTGGAAGTCTCTGGCATACAGGATATGCTTATGGGACACTATTGGTTGCTCTTCGAAGTCCGTTCTTCCTTTCCTCCTTGGACACATAGGCACCCAAGTCGAATTGCCATTTCCAGCCTCCCTTGCAGCTAGATACGGCCGTGCAATTAAGTCATCCCCGATGGAATGAAAGTGGAAGATGTGTGTGGAACTTTGCCTCGCTCGCTTTAAAAACTGCTGGCCCTGAAATTCCCCTTTCACCTTCCCCCAAGCTAGGACACAAATGTGCCCCTGACCAGGCGCTGACCTTACAGATGAGAGCAGCACCCTAGTGGGTGGAAGGGCCCAACAGCAAAGGATCTCAGGTTCCTGAAGAACCACATAGAACTGAGCTGCCCTGCAAATCTGGACCACTGACCTTAGAACTGTTACATGAGACACAGATGAATTCCTCTGTTTTGTAAGCCACCGCACTAGGGGTCCTTTTTCTTACAGCGCCTGAGCCCTTACCTTAACTAATACAATGCTCAATAAATGGTTTTTTGCGTGAATGAATGAATTACATTTGACCCGTGAACAACGGGGGGTGGGGGGCTTAGGGGCTCTGACCCCCACGCAGTCGAAAATCTGCATAGAACTTTACAGTCAGCCCTCTGTATCCGCGGTTCTGCACCCGCAGATTCGACCAATCTCGGATCACACAGTACTGTAGGACGCATTTACCGAAAAGAATCCACCTATAAGCGGACCTGTGCAGTTCAAACCCATGTTGTTCAAGGGTCAACTGTATATTGTTCTGCAAATGTTATAGAAATCTTCTATTATTTCTCCAACAAGACCATACCTTGAGTGCAGGGACCCTGTCTCTGTTTACCATCCCCAAAGCACCTAGGTTGGTGCTGGACTCCTATTGAATTGAATTAAATAGAACAGACTCAATTCTGACTAGATGAGTCTCATTAAACCAGGTGTTTTAGTCGTCTGCTCTGCCAGAAGGGAAGAGAACTCTCTCTCTAAACTGGTAATAGTTAGAGAGTTTAGGACGTGTTTGAGGCTCTTTGGGTGAGGAGTTACTAAGTGCAAAAAAAGTCAAGGTGGCGTGATTAAGGTAAAAACCTCTTGGGTGACACTAGAAAGTTTGCAGAATTACAGCTGGCAGAGCTCAAGCATTTGTACAGTGGCTGAAAAGTCACAGGGGAGAAAGGGAACCCCTCTCTGTGGAGAGAAGCACTGTGCATCAAATTTAACAACATCGCCGCACACACACACACACACACACACACACACACACAAAACCCTGTTCTGCTGAAAACTCGTTAGTTACATCGGATGTGACATATGAGTGGGTAATATAGTCTGGAGCCTAGGTTTCTTTAATTAACCAATAGCAATCAGGAGTGAGGGCAATTCCAGGGGAATGGTAATTGTCTGGAAGTTCTGGGTGCCTGCAGGCTGAGCCTCAGGCCAGAAACCCAGCCAGCCCTGTCCCCGCAAAGCGCGAAGAGCCAAGGTCACGACTGCCATTTTAAACAGGGGCCTTTTTCAAAAAGGTTGAGATCACAGCTGACTGTTGTGGGCGAGGATTTCCTCTGTGATGTGTACAGCCTTGGGAGAGTGAGCGAGCTATATGAGGCATTCCTCGATGTCACAGGAGGGAACATGCAACCTGCTGGGGCTCTAGGGACCAAATTCTGCAGGTGCCGGGTGACCAGTGAGTGGGGGAGGACAGTCTGACTCAGAGTTCTCTGGTTTAACAAGTACTTACTGTATAGCTAGTATATACCAGGCTTGAGGCTGGGGCTAGATATTTACGGAACACTTTTAAACATTTGAGAAGAAATACGAAACAAAAAAATTTAATGCGGTGATAGCATCCACTGTGATTGTAAACTCCTCGTGCGTAGAGATTGCATTGTTTTCATCTCATTACATCCCACAGGACCTATCTCATGCTCCACAGGGAATGGGAGCTCAGTCAACTGAATTTAACATAGAGTGATGCCAACTAGACCACCAATGGGTTGCTTTAAAAAGTATTTTGAGATCCATAAACTGATAAGAATGTCACCTGAATTTCTGCCTGTAAACTGATGCTTTTAAAGCGAGAGAAGGGTGTTTTTCCTCAAAGTTGTTGAAATGGTTCCTTTACAATCGTGCTCGCTGTCGCCATTGGCCTGGCGGGCTCTTTTTCCCCTGATAATGCAAAAGTAAACAGACATCCATGGGGGCCCCTCTCTGGATCATCACAAATTCCAAATAAGAACAGTCTGAATTAATGAGGTTTTTTTATTTACCGTTCTAAGTGAAGTTGAAAGATAAACAGCTCTCTTTGTCTGGGCCAAAGGACAGTGAGCTCAGAACATTCCCAGGCTTAAGTCAGGACACTTAACATCACTGAGGAGTTAAACTGCCAGAGAAGAAAACAAGAAGGTGGTTCTGGGTCCCTGCACTTCCAAAGAGAGCCTCAAGCATTAACTTGAACTTGGAAGGAGGTCAAGTCTTTGTTCCCATCACAGGTTGTGCTTTGTGGAAGCAGAGGTGGAGTTTGTGGGTCAAGAAGTTTGTCTGAGATCAACACCTGTGGAAAACGGGAAGGAAGCAGGAGTGGGGGGGGCAGGTGGGAAGGGAGGGTCTAGCTGCCATGTGCACCAGACTCGGCCAACCCAGTGGGGTGCTCTGGACAAGGATTGCCCGTAGGAAGTCTCACGTTGGGCAGAAATGACGTGGCCCACCCTGGGGAAAGGCATGACCTCAGGCCAGACAGCTCTTGGCAGCGGAGATGCTCCCTGAAGGAGCTGGCAGCTAGAGGCTGTGTGCTGACCACGCGCCTCGCAGCTGGGCAGGGAGCCCTTCCTTGCCGCGGGATCTGAGCAGTGGCGCATCCCTGTCTATCACAGGGCCAGAGGCAAAACTGGTTCTCATTGCTGCCCAGGGCTTCCTGGCTGTTTGCCCCACTCAGCCTGCCCTCTCAGGCATCCGATGAGCTCCAGGGAGAGCTACAAAGAAGCTGACTGTATTTCCCCATGTGGTCCCTTCCTCCCTCGTCCTTTTTCAGACCCTTCTCCTTTCTCTTTCTGTCCTTTAGATATAATATTCATTTAAAAATATTGTCAGGGCTTCCCTGGTGGTGCAGTGGTTAAGAGTCCGCCTGCCAATGCAGGGGACACGGGTTTGAGCCCTGGTCCGGGAAGATCCCACATGCCACGGAGCACCTAAGCCTGTGTGCCACAACTACTGAGCCCTCGTGCCACAACTACTGAAGCCCGTGTGCCTAGAGCCCATGCTCCGCAATAAGAGAAGCCACCGCAGTGAGAAGCCCGCACACCACAACGAAGAGTAGCCCCTGCTCGCCGCAACTAGAGATAGCCTGCGCGCGGCAACGAAGACCCAATGCAGCCAAAAATAAATAATTATATATATATATATACATATATATATATATATGTATATATATATAGTCAAACACCAATTCACCACTCCAGGCACTGTGTATAAGCAGAGGTAAACACAGACTGGTCCCTGCTTTCAAAGAACTTGCCTTCCAGAGGAGAAAATGCTATTGAACTCTCCTCAGAATTAATTGTTTGACTACCCATTTGATACGTATATGAAAGAGGCTCGTGCAATGCTAAAAGTGCACTGGATACTAACTTGTTAAAGTGACCAACAATAACCACCACTTCCTAGGTGTTTGCTATGTGCCCAGTGCCGTACTAAGAAGGCTGCCTCTGCTAGCATCTGTTTCTTACAGCGAGCCCAGGAGGTAGGTTCAATTACCACCCCCATGTCGAGGCTTGTAGAGATTAAGTAACCTGCTCACCATCACTCAGATAGTAAGTGGCGGAGAAGGTTTTGAATCCATATAGTCTAGCTTCAGAAGCCACTGTTTTAACCTTTATGCCACGCTGTCTCTCTCGATTATTTGTACAGATAATAGCCTATTGTGATCACTTGGGATGGGCAGGAAGAGGAGAGATTGGTAGGTACAGAGTGCTGGGGGAGACCCCAGGGCAGAAGAGGGTTTAGAAAGATGAGCAGTTGGGCATGAGAAGAAAAGGGACATTTCAGGCAGGAGAACTGCATGAACAAGCCTTGGGAGAAATATTTGCAAGATGAGTGTCTTAGTTTAGAGGCAAGGATTCAAGTGCAAGTAGTTTATTTGGGGGATAATTCTAGAACATGCCAGTAGGAGAGTGGAGTAAGAGAGACAGGGCAGGGAAGGTAGCCAACAAAGGGAGTGTTACCAAGCTACTTATCACTGTGAGCAACCGGAGAGCAATCCCACTGTGGACCTCTGGGGGGCAGTGTAGGACACACCTCAGTTATCCCAACCAAGGAACAAGAGAGCTGGGGTATTGATCCACCAGATGCTGTCAGGCATTGCTTAAGGCCTTGCTCTCAGGGTTGAGAGGGAAGGGCGGGAGGGGACGTCAGTTCTTTGACTTCTCCCCCCGTCCCGCCCCCGGCCATATACACAGGCAGAGCAGGCCCCAGTGGCCAAAAGCCTTCAGGCAGAGAGAGAAGCAGGTGGAGGCAGTTGGAAAGCGCTGGCATGCACAAAAATGTTAAGTACTGAAGGGGTACGATTAGGACATGGGCAGGGGGTGCTAGGAAACATTCTGGGGCTGGTGCGTGAAATAGCTCCGCTAGAGAGGGAAGAACAGGCCTCGTGATAGGCTGAATAATGGCCTTCAAAGATGCAGATGTAGAGAATGGACTTGAGGACATGGGGAGGGGGAAGGGTAAGCTGTGACAAAGTGAGAGAGTGGCATGGACATATATACACTACCAAACGTAAGGTAGATAGCTAGTGGGAAGCAGCCGCATGGCACAGGGAGATCAGCTCGGTGCTTTGTGACCACCTAGAGGGGTGGGATAGGGAGGGTGGGAGGGAGGGAGACGCAAGAGGGAAGAGATATGGGAACATATGTATATGTATAACTGATTCACTTTGTTATAAAGCAGAAACTAACACACCATTGTAAAGCAATTATACTCCAATAAAGACGTTAAAAAAAAAAAGAAGCTCTGTGGAACCACTGCATCTGGAACTCTGATGGGAGTAGGAGGGCCGTGAAGCCAGTCCCTTCCTGCCACTTGTCCCTTCCTTGTCACAGCTCACCCAAGAAGGTGTTAACTCCCCCACACCGCCAGGCTGTGTTCTTCAGCATCTCCAGAAGCTTCTAGGGAAACCAAAGCCTTTGTGGTTTAGACCTGGTGCTGGAGACGTGGCAGCGAGAGGCCAGGCTGAAGCCCAGTGAGGTACTTCACAAGCGCAGGGACGGGAGTGGTCACTGAGGCTGCTCTGCCTGACAAACGCAGGTGCCCAAGGGCTAGAGGGAGGGAGAGATGGGCACCAGCAGAACTGGGGTGGTGCCTAAACTCGGTCTGAAATAGTTCTTGAGCATTAATTCAGAAAATCAGACCAGAATCACCATGAAGGTTATCGTATTGCATCCCCATGCAGAGTCAAAGCCTGAAGTGTCACCTCCCCTTCTCCACTGACCCCGAAACTATCTGACGAGGCTGGAACATTCTGGAGGTTAGCATGCAAACCACTTGTGCAGACTGCTGTGGAAGCGGCTCGGTGATCCTCTGCTGGACCACGTGATGACAAGTTTAGGTGTGAAGAAAACAGTCCCTCAGCTCGGGGGCAGCACATCTTCTAAGCTATCGAAGCTCACTCCGCAGATGGCCTTCTTCGTCTTCTGGGAAGTTAGCAGAGTGATACAATGCTTCCATGTGTGCTCTTGGACCAAAACTATTGTCAGCAGAACGTGCCTGGGCCAGCCAGTGAGAGGAAGAAAGATGAAAGGAGCAGAGCCAAGTGACCTCAGTCACACCACATCAGCTGATAACAAGCTGAGCCCGGCCAGGGTAGCCGAAACTTGCAGACCTAGTAATGAAATCAATGATTATTGTTACACGTCACTGAGATTTTGTAAGGGGAGCATGGGGCAGCTACCCAGAATTATTGTGGCAATAGCTGACTGACAGCATTCCATCCATCCCAAGCTGAACTCTCCCTCTGTGAATTCCCATTGCTCTCCTTGTAGCGGTTTCTCAAGGAGAATTGAGAAACTAGACAAATTAGAATTTGTCTAATTCTTTCACACGTGTCACCTCCCAGACCCGACCGCAGACTCGAGTGTTCAGGTTTACATTTCTCTGTCTCCTTACAGAATATTTAGCAACCGCACTGAGCATGCGGTAGACCTTCAAAGTGTTGGTGTGATTTCTAAACCCACGTGGCATGGACTCTTTGCCTTCATGTCCGATGCCACTGCTATGTGTTGTTCATAATTTTAGAATACGAGACTAGCAGAGATCTTAGATGGCATCAGGCCAACTCCCTCCTTTTACAACTGGCTGCTTATTGGTTAGTCTGTTGTTGTCTGTGTATTACAAAGATGCCATTTTGTTTTGTTTTCACCTTCACCTAGTTCTCGGTTTGAAATTCACTTTGGAGACCTCCAGAGTCTCGGGTTGACCCTTTTCTGTATGTGCCCACGATCAGCAATCCCTTCCCACTGCTGCAAAGCAGCATTTCAAAGATCCTTCTTCTAGTGATGCTGTCAGGTCATAAGCTCACAGAAATGAAGCCCCAGACCAAAAGAAGGCTGAAGATCTGAGAAATCAATGTCAGAATCGGGCACAGGGTTAGGAGCAGCAAATTGAGGCAAAAAGCTGCGTTCTCCTTGCCTCAGCCAGTGTCATTCATCCCCAGGTTAAGAAGCAGGATCAGCACCAAATACAACACAGCTGGCCTTGAACTGCATGTAAGGGAGCTGCTAGTCCGGCCTGCCGAAGACACAGGTAGGGAAATCCCGTGAGAGGATGAAATGGGGGCTATATTTTCCTTTCCTCCTTTCTAGGAAACTTCAGTGGTCCTTTCCCGGCTTCCTCTCCTTGCATGGACCTTAATGTCACTTCCTGAGGGAAGCCCTCCCTAAGACTCCAGATAAGGTAAGATGCCTCATTACATGTTCTCATGACCCTTACATTTTTCCTTTGTGGCAGGGGTATTTCACTGAATCTGAGATACATCAGTTATAAGACCTTCCAATATTTTACGTACCAATCAGGACAAATATGCCACCATTTAAATTATAACACCATGCTTTTGTACCACTTAGAATTTTTATTGTACTTTTAAATTCGTTTAGACAGACTTGTACGATGTAGCACTCTGGTAGAAAGGAAAATATACTCGAAAGTAACTGCTTGAGGTAATAATCCTTAACCTTCTCCACAATGAGAATTGGAATATTTGGAATCACTTTGTGATTTGGTGTCATTGAGGCCCACGTGTTGCCACCCAGTATTGGTCTCAATACCATCTCCACCATATCACCCATCACCTCTGTCTCCAGCTGCTTCGCTCGCTGTTCACAAAAGACTTTTACATACTCGAACTCATGCCATCCCCACAAAAGTCTCTTCAGGTGAGAACTGGAGTTATTTTTATCCCCAACTTGTAAATGTGGATTTTGAAACTCAGAGCTGTGAAGCCACTTGGTTGAGTTTATATGACAAAGTAACCAGCAAAGCGGGTACAAGGGCCCAGGTAGTCTGATTCTTAGTAAAATGCTCCCTCTGCAAACCTTCCTTACACCCATTCCTCATGCAGGTTAAAATCCATGACTCACAGAAGAGGGGAGCTCTTGCAGTTGGGCCTTGCAGGGAAAAAGACCAAGGTGGAAATCACAGCTCTGTGACTTCCTAAGCTGTGGGAACTTGGGCTAGTGTCTCCACCTCACTGGGTCTCAGTTTCCTCATCTGAAAAATGGGGATATCACACTGCTTTGCAGGGCTCTTGTGAAAACTCAGTAAGTCAATGCTACAAATGAGGTTAGCACAGTGCCTAGCCCACAGTGAGCGCAGGATCATTGTTAACTACAATTATTATTGCAACAGTATATGTACGAAGGTCAATGCTTCCTGCGGTGAGATATACAAAACTGATAACACCTTAACAGAGGATAGAGTCCACATACATCAATAAATACGTTGCAAGAGAATGTCTAATGAATGCTGGATGGAAGTAGGGTAACCTAGTGGTGAAAACAAGATTGCATTTGGCTCTCCATATACAAAGGTATTAAAGAATTTTATAGAAGGCAAAAGACCATAGTTCTTTTCAGGGAAGGTGTTAGGAGGAGGTGAGTATCCATCGCTTTGCCCTCCGCACCCCCGTTGCTGTGCTCTCCTCCACGGCTCCGAAGCTTCCCCGCTCCGCCACCCGTAGTCTCCGCCCGTGAAGGGGCTCCTAGTGTGTGGAAACCTTTCCTCCTTCACAACTCCCTCCCACTGGTGCAGGTCCCGTCCCTATTCTTTTGTCTCTGTTTATTCTTTTGCCCTACCCAGTACGTGGGGAGTTTCTTGCCTTTTGGGAGGTCTGAGGTCTTCTGCCAGTGTTCAGTAGGTGTTCTGTAGGAGTTGTTCCACGTGTAGATGTATTTCTGGTGTATCTGTGGGGAGGAAGGTGATCTCCGCGTCTTACTCTTCCGCCATCTTCCCCTTGTCCCCCCATCTGATTCATAAAAGAAAAAGACAATGTAGAACAACAGAAAGGAGTGGAGGGGGTGTTTCAGGTAAAGAGAACAACATGATCAAAGACACAGAGATTAAGAATGATTATAGTATATTGGAGCAAAACTAATATATCGATTAGGATTGTGTTCAATTATAAGTCAGAAAATATCCAAGTAGCGATAGCTTAAATAAATAGGGGTAAGTTTCATATAACAAGAAATCTACAAGTTGCCAGTTGCTGGTGTTGATTCAGTCACTCAAATATGTCAGAGGTGACATTTCTGCCACTTTCTTAGGCTTTCCCTCACGCTGGTCCCCAAAAGGCTGCTTGGCTCCAGCCATCACATCTGTATCTGCATTCAAGATAGAAGAAAGAGAGAAGGTGATGCCAGCTATTTTAGTTTGGGTTGTTGCAAAATCAAAGCCCAAAACAAAGACTTGTGCACGCCTAGTTTATTCGGCAACCGATTCCTGGAAAGCAGAAGAGGAAGAACAGAGAGTAAGAGAGGGAAGGAAAAAAAGACAGGAAGGTCTGCTAAGGAGTTTGCTGCCATGGGTAATGGGGGCTCAGTTCCACCTGGACCTCCAGAGAGGTGTATGCAATGCCTCCCAGAAGTGTACCCCTGAAAGGCAGGGGTACCTGTCCACCCCTGAAGGCGGCTGGAGCATCTCCCCACCAGGCCCTGTCCCCCATTGACTGAGGGTCGACTCCAAGAGCATGAACCCCACACCTCCAGGATTTACTTGTGTGCAGGTCCAGTGAGCTTACATAGCATCAGAGAAGCCCCAGAGTAGAGAGCGAGAAGGTGCACAGTGCACACTGGAAGTTAGATGCTGTCTGCGTGAAGTGAGTCCAAAGGACACGAAACCGTCCACTGCAGCTGCCGCTGAAATCAGAGGCGGGCTAAGGGCATGTGACCTGGGGCGCCACAGCCATCCGCCACCCCAGCAGACCTCCCTGTGCCTTGTCAGCCAGGACTGCATCACTTGGCCACTGACAGCTGAAAGAGAGGCTGGGAAGCAAACATCTTAGCTCGTCCAACCTCTAAGACAGAGGCGAGAAGGGAAGAAAAAGACAGTCGATGGAGAGGAAAATTGTAAGATTTCAGATTGTCGAAGGACATGCTAGATTAGATCATCTACTCGGAATGCATCGTTTTCTACACAAGAAAAGAACTGATTCCTGGGTAAAGAGTGTAACTTGCCTGCCCTGGTCCTATAGTTGGGGTAGAGCTGGGGTTTGAACCAAGCCTTCCAGCTCTGGAGATCTTTCTACTCCCTCCATAATAACCTCGCAGGCTGCAGAAGAATGTCTGGCCTGGAAAGCTGTTTATTAAAAAAAAAGAAAGAAAAGAAAAAAGCCCCTGCATAACTGAGGTGAGGTCTGTTGTCACAAGACCTAGAAAAATAAGCCCAGGCACTTGGACTTGCTCTGAGGGACAATGGGGAACCGTTGTAGAATCTTAAACAGGAGGATGGCGATTGGAGTCGCTTGTAGGTAGATATTATATAAACATAAGGGGTTATTTCTCTGTGGGTTACAGCTGCCGATTCAGCCAGGAGAAATGGAGTTCTGGACAGGCCCATACCTCCAGCGGTGACTGCAGGTGCTGTCGAGGGGAAGTGCGGGCCGCTGTCAGACATCCTCAAAAGGCCCCTGATCTCCCGAGAACGGCTTGATGCTTATTGCTAATAACAAGGCTGGCAGCCGGCTGCAGCTTTCACTCAAAATTCTCCAGCTTTCGGTAATCAAAGCCAGGCCTGGGTTGTTCCTTGGCCCTAGACTGCAAAAGGAATTTCCTTGATTTTTGAACATGGAGAGAATAAAAAGAAGTACAAGTTGTTTTATAAGACAAGTGGGGCAACAATTTGAAATAGGCATTTAGGCATCTCTTAGGGATTAACATCAGGACTCATTTAAGGGCTTGGAGTGTTAATAAGGATGAGATCTATTTACTTTTCCCTGGGTTCTTTTTAGGAATCCCTGGGCAACGTTCTGGAACTGATCTACCCTGGTTCAAATTTCACACATCCCCCCATTTTCCATGCTGATTCTCCCACCTCTCTTTTGATTGAGTTGTGCCTCCCTTTAACTTGGAGAAAATGCCTTAGCCGGGGCGCACAACTGGGCATAATTGGTACCCAGAAATAGTGTGCATCGGGTTGAGGCAGCTCAGCAAACAAAATGGTCTTCTTTTACCCAGGGAATCTGGTTGGAAAATTGGACATTAAGTTACACTTCTAATTGAAACGAATTTGATGGTTTCAGAGCAGTCCCCAGTGAACCCAGCCCACATCATAAAAACCACCATAGGCAAATTGGCACCATTCAGCCTTGGCTCAAATAGGCTAGGGAATAAAAGAAGATGTAAACTGAATTTGTGGTTGTTTTTATCTTCAAATAGACAGGCTGGGAGGAGCTTCCAGAGGAGAATTCTTGGGTCAGATGACATAATTTTCCTGACAGTCTGGGAGGCAGTGAGGTATAGTAGGAAAACACTAGGTTACGAGTCTGCTCTTGTCGCTGCCAGTTATTGATGTTGTGTTGTTTGGTAAGTCATCAAACCTTTCCATGCCTCAGTTTCCTCATCAGCAAAGTGGGGATAACGGCATCACCGTGGCTCGTGGGCTGGTGTTGGGCTCAAGCGATGACAGCTGAGTGGTTTGCCCAATGGACTGAGGTAACCCCCAGAGCCCAGGGCTCCTGATGGGTGGACCAGTATGCACTTTCCATTCCCTCAGCTGACACCCAAAGGACAAGCTGCTTGTTCTCTCATGAAACTTGGCTGTGAGGTTAGATGCACTCAAAGCAAAGAACAGTGACGAGACAAGGAGGGCGCTCAAGGCTGGACGGAGACTTCCATCGCTCGAGAGACCTGAACCACCGCATTGTCCGCACCAGCTCTTTATTTATCTCAGGCGCATCCGCTTAAACAGCAACATACAAGTATTCTGTACCTACTCGAAAAGATGCCAGCTCTTTAATGCACACTCTTCGCCAGGTGCCCTGCTAGGAGAGTCACGCTTACAAATTAGAATCCTCCCTACAACCATGTCAGGTAGATTTTCATATTCCCACATCACAGATAAAAGGAGTGAGGCACAGCAAAGTCACATGGCTTAGCCAAGGTCACACAGCTAGTACATTACTGAGTAGAAATTGTATGTGCCAAAACCCGTCTTCCCACTCTGCTGTATTTTCAATCACTGTTCCAAGGGGAAAAAGTAAAAATAAATAAGATCCAGTCCAGCTTTTAAGAAGTTCATAGTTTAGTCACAGAGGTAGTTACATACACAGAAATACGTGTGTACAAGCAGAGTAAGGGTCTGAGAGGACGTGAACACAATTACCTTTGAGGAGTAAAAATGGAGTGAGAGAGGCAGGGGAAGGGGAGTGTATTAGTCAGCCACTGCTACCGTAACAAACAGCCCCAAACCTCAGTGATTTAAAACAGCTCATACTCACATATCTGTGGGTTGACTGTGGGTTGGCTGATCTGGCCTGGACTCTGCTGGAAAACTCTTCTTCAGACTGGGTCAGGTCTGCTGTCATGGGCCACCTGAAGGGGTGGCCATTTCCTTGGGGGAGCTCTTCTCACAGTGATGGCAGCAACACTAGAGGGAATGCATGACCGCACAATCACGTTTCAGGGTGCTGTTTGCTTCATTTCTGCTAACATCTCATTGACCAAAGCAGGTCAATGGCCAAGCCCCAAAGTCAAGGGGCAGAGCAAAGAGTAGGGAGGGATAGAGAAGGCATGAACAATTCAGTTGTCTACCCCTAGAGAGCTTCACTTTTTGTCTTTTTTTTTTTTTTTTTTGGCTGCGTTGGGTCTTTGTTGCTGCGTGCGGGCTTTCTCTAGTTGCGGCGAGCGGGGGCTACTCTTCGTTGCAGTGCACAGGCTTTCTCATTGCGGTGGCTTCTCTTGTTGCAGAGCACGGGCTCTAGGTGCACGGGCTTCAGTAGTTGCAGCACGCGGGCTCAGTGGTTGTGGCTCACAGGCTGTAGAGCACAGGCTCAGTAGTTGCGGCGCATGGGCTTAGTTGCTCCACGGTATGTGGGATCTTCCCAGACCAGGGATCGAACTTGTGTCCCCTGGATTGGCAGGCAGATTCTTAACCACTGCGCCACCAGGGAAGTCCCGAGCTTCAGTTTTTACAGTAAAATATCTGCATTATTAATGTTTAAATGATAAAAATGTATTCTTTTTAATTTAAAACCTCAATTTAAAAAACACCACAACACAAAAACCATTCCAGGAAGATTAGGGTGGACATTCCCTGGGGGGCATATTCCAAGGTGACATTTCTCATCCCATTTCCTATAACCCAATAAAAACAAAAATTCATACACACACACACACGCACACTGCATTCTTGCGGTTGCTGTAACATAGGTATGTCCCCTATGCTATGGGAACCCACGTGAGAGGCAAATTTCATTCCACTGCCTAGGCACTGGAAATGAAGAAAAGAACAAAACTGGTCAGATCACTGCCATCAGGTAGCTCAAAATTCTATCAATGTAAATAGACTCTAAGCAAGTACAAATGGGATGAATTATTGAAGGAGGGGTGGAGAAAGCTATGGAAACAAATAAGAAAAGAACCCCATTTAGATTGGGGTTCTGGCAGAGACTCCTAGGGGTTTGAACCCTAATCTCTTTTCCCTTATTAATAGTCAAAACCTCAAATTTTAACTGACCACGTGGCTACTTGGGATAAAGGCAACATTTCCCAGCATTCCTTACAGCTAGCTATAACCAGTAAGTTTTGGCCAGTAGATATAAGTGGAAATGGTATGCATAACTTCTAGGAAGTGCCCTTAAAGGGAGGAGGCTTACCCTCATCTTTCCTGCAGCCTGGAATGTGAATGTGATAACTGGAGCCACAGCAGCCATTTTGGACCATAAAGTGACCTTGAGAAGTGACCACTGAAGATGAAACAAGATAGAAGGAGGCTGGGTCCCTGTGGATTTCTTGGAGAAGAATGGCCAACCCCACCCTGAACTGCCTACCTCTGGACATTTGCATGAGTGAGAAATACACCTCTATCCTGTGGATTTTGAGACTGTTGGATGTGTAAGTCTGGAGTCAAAGAGTGGTCTGGCCATGAGATCCACATTTGGAAGTCGTCATCATGCTGAGGGGATTGGAAGCCCTGGGAGCTGGCGAGGAGGCAGAGGGGACGGTCCCTTTCCCTCCGGGCTATCTACCATGTCCTCTTCTTTGCTCTCAAAAGCTTCCAAAACCTTGCTTCCTTCCAAGAAGTCTTCTCAAGTGGAAAGGACAGAGTGTGCTCAGGGCTGGCCCAGCCCTGCCCTTTCTGCCTTCGGGACTTCAAGGTCCTTCCATTCCCCAGCCCCATCCTCAGCCTTGACCTTCAACGAAAGTACCCTTGTCTGATGAGCCTTTGCAGTCATTGCTGTGCCCCCTCGGACTCTTACAGACAAGACGCCCCCTGTGCCGGGGATCAGCGGCTGCAGAGGAGGAAGGGGCGCCTGCCCCAGGACAACCCGGGGACTCGAGAAGCCTCCGTCTCCACCTGCCTTGCTCTTAAACGCTGCCCATAAAACCCTCTTCCCGCTCTTCTCTCGACTGCACATCGCAGATACGCAGTAAAAGTGTGTTGAATGTATGAGGTCATTTTATCATTTGGTTGCCTGATCAGCACGTCTGTCAGAAAGCCCATCTTTTCGATTTTAGCTTTGGGCGTAGCTGCAAACAAGCTGGCCGATATTTTCCAGGTAGGGACTTGTCAAGGGAAAGTTCCTCCTGGAGAAGTAGCTTGCCACAGAGCGAAAAGCGTGAGGAGAAAGGCCCATCTTTCTCGACTGTGTAAAACGGGATGACAGTCCCCACACCACACGTCTTACAATTAAGTTGGTCTGAGGAATGAGCAAAAGTCCCCAGCCCAACAATGCTTTCGCCTTCACAGAGAGATGGTGGGCTCATACGCCATTACCCCATCCCAACCTGAGCCTTCTTTGTTGAGTGGAATAATCCCAGTTCCTCTCATTTTCTTCTTCCATATGACATTTTGCAGCAAAACATTCGATGCCTACAGGGCTTGGAAACTGGCCTTGGCTCACAGACAACAGGGAGCGTGCTGGGTATTCTTGCACCATGGCCCTGCACACCCACTTCCCTCTTCTAGCCGCCCGCCGGTTTTGCTTGTGGGTAATTTCCTCTCCCATGTCATGTTGTGTGAGTGGTGAGAGGGGGGATAATCAAGGGGCCTGCCCACTCCCTATGGAAGCCAATGAGCTCTCTCCTTCACTACCTTAATCCTTCAAAGGGCAGGCGGGGGCCCTAATCTTCCGAGAGAATCTCCAATAGTGAGCAGGGTGACGCAAAGCAAGAAGAGGGCTTGGAGGAGATTTCATTTGCCCCAGGAGTGGTACCCATCCTGACCTCTAGAGTGCCTGCTGCCCAGCTGGGTTCCTGACTAGGTTTCCTGCCTTCCCTCATTGCTCTAAACTCCCAATAGCATCCCATCACATTCCCTTCTGCCCAAGGTAGCCGAGAGTCCGTTTCTGTCACTTGCGACCACAAGATTTTGAACGGATCCAGGCAGTTTCTGAGAGGGGCACTATGTTATCATTAATATCCAGCATTGCCGAAGAGGGAGGATTAATTAGTGTGAACCCTCTTACTTCACCTATCTTTGGGGCAGTCCACAGAGGATTTCTCCCTGAGCCGCTAATGAATTTTGCAACTGTCACAAAACAATGCAAATAAGTAAGACCCACATCTGCTGAACATCATGATGAGGTCAAACTGTGTGTAAATAAACACTTGCATCAAGGAGAGGGTAAATCCTAAGGTGAGGAGTGACAGGGATTTGTTTGCATAAACCCAGCAAGGTATTATGGGTAGGATATTAATTAAATCATGCTCTTGGGCCTCACGGAGGCCCAGCTCCATGGCCTCAGCTTGTTGACAAACCCAACACGAGGCCCCCGGAGAGAGCGCTAACATTTTGATGAACAGGGTTTGTTGCAGGTGATGTTTCCTAACTAGCATTTTAATATCACTTTTGATGCTTTGTCTGAGCCACCGGAAAAGAATGTTCAGATAAAAGAGAGGGGCAAATATCAAATGTCCAGAAGGTGACACTTCCATCTAATCTTGGTCTATCGGCCTCGCTTCCTGGGAGGAATGTTTTGCCTCTCCTACCCTTCCCCGGGCCTCCCGGCACTCCCCAGTCTTACCTTTCCTCCCAGTGCACACACAGCTGTGAGAACATCTCTGAAGACTGTTGAAGTTGCCTCAGGTTTAAATAATGCTTGAGTGATTACTATCAGAATCACTGATAGTCTGCCTAAGACGCCTTCCATATGCCCTTTTGTTCTTTCTTCCTTTTTGAAGAAATTAACCTGATGGTAGGTACCCTACTGTCTTCACGGAAAGGGCTTTTATTTTAAGGTTGAAATAAAAGAACCCATCTCAGCTGGAGTCAGAGATTGGCCATTGAAAGACTCTCTGTGACCACCAGATGTGCCCACTCTCTGAGAGATGCTGACGTTCCAGCTCCTGGTAATTGACTAATGACCCTGGTCCACCCATCCTAACCATTTCCGTCTTCATTTGCACTACATGGCCTCTTTCAGCTCAAAATTTCATGCTTCATTTGAGGATTATAAAGGCTCTTTTCTGAGAGAATATACAGACAAATATGAACTAATTAATGATCCCACTATCCCCCTGGGCGTGTGCAATCGTCCTGTGACCCACCAGCTTCCCTGGCATTCTCTGACTTAGGCCGGTGTCCAGTATCAGTGGGGCCCCTGCTTCGTCCCCTCCCTCCCCCCGCCACTCCAGCCAGCAGCTCTCAACCCTGTTTCCTCAAAAAGATATTAAGAATCTATCCACTTCACACCATCTCTGCTTCCCGGCTGGTTGCTTGCCTTGACTATAAAACCAGACCCCCACTTCTTCTATTGCCCCTTCCAATCATTACCCAATTCTCTACCCAGCATGTAGAGGGAGATTTTGAGGACCTAAATCTGGAAAAGTCATTTCTTGCAATGTTCATTGCAGCTCTATTTACAATAGCCAGGACATGGAAGCAATCTAAGTGCCCATCGACAGATGAATGGATAAAGAAGACGTGGCACATATATACAATGGAATATTACTCAGCCATGAAAATGAACGAAATTTGAGTTATTTGTAGTGAGGTGGATGGACCTAGAGTCTGTCATACAGAGTGAAGTAAGTCAGAAAGAGAAAAACAAATACCGTATGCTAACACATATATATGGAATCTTAAAAAAAAAAGGTTCTGAAGAACCTAGGGGCAGGACAGGAATAAAGACACCGATGTAGAGAATGGACCTGAGGACACGGGGAGGGGGAAGGGTCAGCTGGGATGAAGTGAGAGAGTGGCATGGACTTATATATACTACCAGATGTAAAATAGATAGCTAGTGGGAAGCAGCCACATAGCATACGGAGATCAGCTCGGTGCTTTGTGACCACCTAGAGAGGTGGGATAGGGAGGGTGGGAGGGAGACGCAAGAGGGAGGGGATATGGGGTTATATGTATACGTATAGCTGATTCACTTTGTTATACAGCAGAAACTAACACACCATTGTAAAGCAAGTATACTCCAATAAAGATGTGAAAAAAATAATAATAAATAAATACAAGCATTCAAGCGACTGTTTCCCTTTCAGAGACATCATCAATGGAAGCTCTATACTTTTGTGATGGTACCGCCTTTGCTCTTGGCGTTTCTAGGGTTCCTACTTCGAAAGGCTTTAGGTTGTATAAACTCTAGTATGGGCTTATAAGGTGTGATGTTAGCTTGAGATTTTTAAAAACCTTCCTTTTCATCCTTCCCTCTCTTAGCATTGGAGGCCTGGTGATACCTGATCTTTGTAACAGAGTAATTCATGTTGGTAGGTGTCACTTAAGCCACTGGAGATCGCTTTGTACCTTCCAGACGGAAACAACGTATTTGTCTTAGATTGGGTGTAGGTATTTTATTTGGGAGGTGAGCTCAGGAAGAAGGGTTGAGGCAACAGAAGGAGAGAGAAACAGGGGAAGGAGGAAATGCCACAAGAATGAATTATTGAGGTCTGTAATGTAGGAAACTGGGGGCTGGATTCCATCAGGACCTCTAAGAGACATGGGATGCCTCCTAGAATTGTCTGCTGGGAACACAAGAGGCTGGGGTTTTATTCTCCACTAGTTGAGTTGAGCATTTGTCCCCAGTGCAGTTATCTCCCCCACATTTCTGGACTTTGCTTCCAGGCTGAGCAGGTTCCCAGGCCTTTCCAAAGGCCTTGAGGCAGAAAAAATGGAGAGATGTATGCTGCGTGTTTGAGATGAGACACAACTGCAGGGTGAGTCCGAACTCACACAGGCCGATGCATCACTGCTGGGGCCAATACCAGAGTTGCTCCGGGGAGCTGGTACTTGGGGCACCAAAAACACCTGTTAATGGTGTATAAAGAGCCTGATCCTTTATAACCATCTAAATGGCCAACGATAAAAAAGTGAACGTATCAAACGCTGATGAAGATGTAGGGAGAGGGACGATCCCAGGCACCGCTGATGGGTGTGTAAACTGCAGCAGCTTTTCTGAAAAGGAATCTGATTTGGTTTAGTGCAATTTAATTGGCATATGCGCTGTGACACCCCCCCGCCCCAAGTATAGAGCCCAGAGGAACGGTCCCACGCCCAGGTCCAGAAGGACATCGTTATAAGGACGCTCACTACTGAGTTGTTGTTGGGGACAGCTTGGAGGAGAGTTGGACACAACCTGGGTGTCCGTCCTTAGGGGAATGGATGAGAAAAGAAAGGTGGATGGACGTTATGAAATACCATGTGGCAGGAAGAAGCAATGCACAAAATCCGTATACAGCAAGAGCAATAGCTCTCCGTGACATTGTGTGGAGTGAAGAGATAAATGAGTGAGGTTTATGACACAATACTGGTCATGGAAACTCAAAACCCACTCACAAAAAAAACGCATTTCCTGTTTTACACGGCTATGTGCATATATAAAGACGCGTAGCAAGCACATACCACAGAGGGGATGCCTGTAGGGGGAAGGGAATGAAAGTGAGGATTGGAGATGACGGTGGGGAGAGAAAGAGGGAATAAGACCCAAGCAGGGTCTTACCTGGTCCAGGTTTCATTACGTGCTAGGAGCTGAGGATTACGATTAACCAGCTCCCTGGACCTGAAGGTCTAAATAGATTTTTTTAAAGTAAATAAAGTGCCTGGAGCACAGTAGGTGTTCAACAAACGGTCCCTAAGAATGTGGCTGCAGGGCCAATTGAGCAATTTTCCAGAAAGACGAAAGCCTGACATCTCCTCTAGAAACTAGAAGGCAAAAAAGAAATGGCTCTCTCCACCCCATGCCTCATATCTGGGGTGAGAGGCTAATCCCCAAAGGGGTCTGTCCATTTGTTTGGGAAAAAATCACATATTTATTTTCACCCACCTCTGGCGGCAGTTTAGCAAGTGCACAGTTATGTTCGGAGTATCTGTGAGTTTATCACCAAGAGAAATCACAGATATTTTTATATCATGTTATATCGTTGTTGCAGGTATCTTGAAATAGGCTCGGCACGACTTGGAAATTATGGTTGTTATTAGACCTGCCACTAGATCACATTTAATGCATTAATAAATGTGCATTTGTCACACATCTGGGTTTTTAATATTTTTATAACTGCATTTCAGCATAATTGGCTTCCTTTTTGATTTTTCTGTATTTTATTTTATGTACTTAATCTGCTTTCTGAGAAAAGGTCTGTAGGCTTCCCCAGATGTCAGAGGGGCCCCTAGCATCGCAAAGGGTAAGACCCTGTCAATAGGCTTTATCATTGCCTCCTTAAGTCAGAAGATTTGTGAGAAAATTCACAATTAGGACTTTCCGTTGTCCCACTGTCAGTGGACAAGAATGAGTTAAATGGTGGCCTCAGCTGTGTGGTGTCACCCAGCTGGTTTCTGCCTCTCAGGCCTGCAGGGACAGGGAAGGACAGAGCAAAGGGGAGAAGGGCAGAGGGAAGGAAAAAGGAAAAAGAAAGTGATTGGGAGATAATTTACCCAGCTCCTTCTCATCACTGAATTGAACTTTATTTTTAATAAAATTATTATTAAATAGAAATGGCATGCAAATGATTTTGCATTTAGGTGATTTTCAGAGACACAGTCCCAGTAATTACTTGTGCTGGGGAAGGCCGAAATGTTCTATTCTTCCAAATGTATTTGAACCAGCATCTCTAATTCCAGGCATAGCCTTTTCCTGGACCTCAGAGAGGTGTAGACAGTCTCTTCCGTCTTCTTCCTCTTGCCTGCCTGGAACCAACAGGTGCCCTTAATATGGCCCAGAGTTCTCGAAGTTGTCATAGGATACCTCACTCTGCATGGAGAAATATCCCACGCCCGTCATTGTAATGTTTGCATCAGAAAGCACCCCAGAGAGAGGCGCTCTCTTCTTTGTACAGATCACAGCTATTCAGACCTGGGCTAAGTTGAGGTTCCCCCCAAGGCAGACCCTGCCTACAGGATTCAAGCACAGCTAGCTTATTTGGGAAGCGCAGGAAACCCTGGTGGAGACACGGGGCAACAAGACAGGGAAGGGAGGGCAACTAGTAATGAGTGCGTTATTAATCCAGCCACTACAGTGGGCAACCGGATCTCAGTATCCTGGAGACACTCTGGGAAAGATGTAGAACATGCATGTCAGCGTTATCCCACCCAGTGGGGCAAGGGAGCCGGGGCATTTATACTCCAACTCCCAACTCGCATTGGTTGAGGGCTGCTCCCAGGGGGTGATACTTCTCAGTTCTTCCAGTTTGTACAGACGACGTGACCTTTAGAGGACTTCTCTGGTGGTCCAGTGGTTAGGGCTCCATGCTCTCGTTGCCGAGGGCTCGGGTTCGATCCCTGGTCAGGCAACTAAGATCCCACAAGCCATGCAATGTGACAAAAAAAAAAAAAAAAAACGGAAAAAAATTAGGCACAGAGCTGCAGACATTGTTCTTGGGGCTGAAGAGAACCCACGGAATCGGGGAGGTGGGTGGGGAGGTGGTGGGGCACTGATGGTACCTGCTGCAGGCCCAGTGCTTGCAAGCCATCTGCTGCTCCTCCAGGTAACAGTCTCTTCATCTCCACACCTCAGCTTCCCCGTCTCTACAAGAGGCAAGGGCTCTCCAAAGGTTGCATACTGGAGGCCTGGAAACCAAATGAGTTTCTCGGGTGTGTTTGGTTTGGCTCATATGGCTTTTACAAATTTTTTTGATAATTGAACCAACAAAATGAGGAGCCTTCGTATGAAAATATGACTTTTTATTTTCTCCAGAAAAATCTATTGGCAACATTAGACCCCAAACTCAATGACCCCCAATACCATATGGCTCTGGGAACCTAGACTTTTTTCTACCCAAAGTCAAACGATTTAAGGGAAAACTTTTGCAGCTTGCCTGCAAAGTCTCTCCTATCCCCTTTTTTGTTAACATTTTTTTTTCTGGCCGCACCGCTCGGCTTCGCTTGCGGGATCTTTGTTCCCTGACCAGGGATCAATCCCGTCTCCCCTGCAGTGGAAGTGCGGAGTCCTAACCACTGCATTGCCAGGGAATTCCCTCCTATCCCCTTTTTTTGAAAGTGTTTTTCGTTTGTTTTGTTTGTAAAGGAAAATGCAACTCTCTGCCTCTTTACAGAGCTGGCGGGGGCGGGGGGGGGGGATTGAGTTAAAGCCCCAGGTAGCCTCAGCCCACTCTGCGAGGGTTGAGAGCCAGGATGTTTGAGCATCAGCTGGCAGGCTGGCTGCTCGCAGGGAAGGCCCCGCCATCTGTTCCCAGAGACGGCGAGGGAGCCATCTTCCTCACTCTGCACCTGCCCCCAAACTCAGGCCCGGGGACATCTTACAACCCAAGAACAGCTCTGGTCTGAGCCGAATATAGGACCCCAAATGCCTCCATTCTTTGCCACATTCTCCTTCAGCTGCCTCCAGCTCAAAGCATCTCTCCTCGGATGCTGGGTTCTAGCCAACCCCCAGAGGCCACCAACTGTGCCCATCAGCAGAAGTGGAAGTCGAGGGCTCTCATCCCGTCACTGCTCTGCCCTGGGAGTCGGCAGCTGATGACACGGGCTGGCCCCTGATTGCCAATCTAGATGACACTTTCAAACATCCCATCCCCGGTGATCCCCTCAAATGCAGCTGTGATTAGTCTAGTCTCCAAAGCCTCCGAGAAAAACCTCAGTTACCGAATAATAATGGGAAAGCCAGTCTAAAAGGGTGGTAAGTCTGAATCCGAGGGTCTTTTTGAATGAAGTGAAATTTTATTCATTCCACGTGCATGAAATAAGGGCTAACAGGATGGTCAAGGAGCAGCTGTGACTTAATGAATGGATAAGAATCATCAGTGGGGTCACTTTTTTTAAAGAACAGAAATGGGTATGATGAAAATGATTTTTGCATCCTTAGAAGCAATTGGAATTCTTGACTGAGCTGGCAGTCACCTTTCCAAACGTGATTGAGAACGCGGCTCTGGTACCGGACTGCTTGTGTGTCAAATTCGGGCTGTGTGACCTTGGGCAAGTCTTAACCTCTCTGTGCCTCAAGATCATCAGCTGTAAAATGGGAGAATAATAAGGCCTTCCTCACAGGGTTGCTTTGAAGATTAAATGAAACATCCATATAAAGCACTCCAGCCCCTTCTTCAGAGTCAGGACTCAGTAAATGTTATATATGATTGTTGTATTATTTTTTTTAATTAATTACTTTAGCTATTTATTTTTGGCTGCGTTGGGTCTTCGTTGCCACGTGCGGGCTTTCTTTAGTTGCGGCAAGTGGGGGCTACTCTTCGTTGTGGAGCACAGGCTCTAGGCGTGCGGGCTTCAGTAGTTGTGGCACGTGGGCTCAGTAGTTGTGGCTCGCGGGCTCTAGAGCGCAGGCTCGGTAGTTGTGGCGCACGGGCTTAGCTGCTCCGCGGCATCTTCCTGGATCAGGGCTCGAACCCGTGTCCCCTGCATTAGCAGGCAGATTCTTAACCACTGCACCACCAGGGAAGCCCTTATTGTTGTATTATTATGAATGATTTAGTTTTCAAGGATAGTGCCAAGATTAACATCAGTTCTGGTTCTCCGTGACAAAAAAAAAAAATCCAAATTTCTCAATAGTGGGGTCTGAATGGTTGACCTCTTACCAGCATCTTTCTTTCCCCCTGGCCCTTGTCGCAGCAAAACTGATCAGCAACGCAGGGGGTGTGCTTTCATTGACAAAAGCCCGCTGTGGGGCTGGCAGCAGAGCCCAGTGTCGGCGGCTGGCATGGGTGGAGCAAAGGGCAGGGGCCCGGCCAGGGTGGAGCAGGGCTTCCGTGCAGCGCCCACGGGCCCTGAGAGCTTGTGTATTCAGCTGGCCTCCCTGCTCATGCGCAGGTGGAGGTGAAACATCAGAATCCAATTTTTTGTCACCTTGTGAAATTATGAGCCTCCGTTTCCGTTGTGCTGGCGTCATCAGAGCGCAGTGGACACGTGGGGTGATGGCTGTTGCTGGGTTACTCCTTGTAAGTTCAAACAGTTCCACATGCTGAATGACAACAGGTAGCCGTGACCTGGGTAAATTCAACCGATGCTTCCTGCCTAGGTAGACTTTGACAAGATGCCGTACATCTGCTTCTGATGAAGGGAGTGCCTCACTCAGTAAAGCAGGAAATAAAAACGCAGCCCTACCTTGCCAGTTGGTTTCCCTCCCTCCTCCCTCCCTCCTCCCTCCCTCCTCCCTCCCTCTTCCTCCCTCCTCCCTCCCTCTTCCTCCCTCCTCCCTCCCTCTTCCTCCCTCCCTCCCTCCTCCCTCCCTCCTCCCTCCCTCCTTCCCTCCCTCCTTCCCTCCCTCCTCCCTCCCTCCCTTCCTTCCTTCCTTCTTTCCTGCCTCTCTCCCTCTCTTCCCCCCCTCCTTCCCTCTCTCTCTTCTCTCCTTTCTTCTTTCCTATCTATTTTTCTTTCTTGATTTTCTCTGTCATTTTCTTTTCCTAAGAGGAGAGACACCAGTGCTGAACTCTGTGTTCTGGGCGCCAGAACCTGCTCTCCGTGTGTACACAGTCTGAGTCCTGTGTCCAAACATAAGACAGAAATGCGATCAGGGCCCGGTAGAGGAAGGGATTTGACAGGCCTTCTGTATCCCAAATCTCCAAGATGCAAAGGTAAAGTCAGGCTCTTTTCTTAAAGGTTACATTTCACATTTGAATTGCCTCACATGGAGGCCCTCTGAGCCCAGGCAGTCCGCTTCGCAGCCCTCCCGGCTCGCTGAGGCTATGATCTCCCACGGAGCGCCTCCCTCCTCCCTCCAGCTCCAGGAGACCCGGGGCCACAACAACGACAAATACAAAGGAGCTGAACAATAAGTGGGTCTGCAGCGCTGAATCTCGTGTTAGCCCCTCACGCTGGTTCCAGCTACTGTCTGTGGTAACAAATCACTCTAAGACTTGGTGGCTTGAAACAATTATGACTGTCTCTCGGGTTCTGTGAGTTGACTGGACTCAGCTCGATGGCTCTCACTTGGGGTCCCTCAAGCTGTCACAGCCAGCTAGTGGCTGGGGCTGAAATCTTCCAGAGACTCAGCTGGGCTGGACATCCAAGATGGTGCCCTCACGGGGCTGGTGGTTGACAAGAGCTCAGGGAAAGCTGTCCACCCAAGCACCTGCCGGTGACCTCTCCCTGGGGCTTGAGATTCTCTCAGCATTGCGACTGAGCTCCAAGGCTGTCCTGAGAGGGAGCGAGAGAAGCTGAACATTCCAAAAGCAAGCATTCCAGGAGAAGCATTTCAAAGGAATCAAGTGGAAGCTGTGTGGCCTTTGATAACCCAGCCTAGAAGTCGTACAGTATGATCTTCTCGGTACTCAATTGGTCAGAGCAGTCACAGAGCCCACCCAGGTTCAAGGGCGGAGGACATAGACCCCACGTCTCAAAGGAAGAATTTGGGGGACATATTTAAAAACTGCTACAGCATTCAATACAACTCTGCTCACTTTCTTCAACTTAAAGGTTCTGATGGTGCTGAAGTCTTCAACACCAGCCTATCTCTTTGTTACTAATGCCTAAAGCATCTGGAGGGGAGGGTGGAGGACTTGAAGGGAGGAATGAATGGTAGATTTCATTTCTTATCTTTTAGTTGTCCTTTTAGGGCACAGGTGACAAACCGGAAGTCTCCAATATAAGCATAGCCGGAAACGGGTTTAAAAACTTGATCCAATATTTTGAAGGTTGGAGATTTCCCATAAAACTCTGAATTTTCAGCATCTCTTATGAGATCTGAGCTGAATGGTGGCTGCCCCCTTTAGACAAGGCTGTTGTACACCGTTAGCCACAGTCCCTACCCCTTTCTATTGCCGCAATACTAAGAATGGATATCAGTACCCATCCATCTACATGGCTGCACTGTTTCTATCTCCTTGCTTTTGCTTTTGCTTTAGTTAGAAAAAACAATTTATCGTGGTACCATGTCTTTATCCAAAGTGAAAATACAACGCTAGACCGGGAGGGCTATACATCCAACACAAATGGGAAAAGGCGTTTTTAACGGGCATAAGAAAATGTTCTATGTTATTTTTCATATACACCAAAGAGGATTATGTTGATTTTTCTCACACCCCTCCCTCTCTCCCTCCTTCCTTTCCTCTCTTTCTCTTTCCTGCTCTCTCCTCTTCCCTCCTTTCTTCCCTCCCTCCTCCCCTCTCCCCCCCTTTCCTCTCCCTTTCTCTCCCTCTTTTTCTTTCAATACTCAGCAGGAGAGGTGATCAATTCTTGTTAACTACACTGAATGGATTTCATTTTTAGTCTTTCGCTATTGCTTGAGTTAAAACAGTTTTTCTCTCTCCTGCTGTTTGTCTTTTACATGACAGCCAATCAAATAAACAGGTGGGACCTCAAAACACTATCTTTGGTATAATAGACACATCCAAAGGCCTCCCAGACGAGCCTAAAGTGGTCTCCCGAATGATGGAGGTGGTCTGCTCTCCCCCGGGAGAAGCCCCTTGCCAGTCTGGCCCTGGGCCTTTTCGGCTGTTTTTTTATGTTCCAGACCAGGAGAGGTAGCTACTCTAGACCAACCCCTCCGACTGTTCAAAGTGTGGCAAACTACGAGACAATGGACAAGTTGCTTCTTTTGACTGATGACTCTGTCATGTCCCCATGTGAGGTTCAATACTTGTCCACAGAGTCCAGCCCCCTTGGTCTGAGAGAGGCCTGTTACCTCCCCATGCTTGGCTTGGGACTTTTCTGTTCCATCCACATTTTCTAGCTCTCTTTTGATTGATTCCGGAAGTCTGTTTTCCTCTCTCTCTCTCTCTCTCTCTCTTTCTCTCTCTCTCTCTCTCTCTCTCTCTCTCTCTCTCTCTCTCTCTCTCGCATGCGGGTCTGCACTTGCACGTGGGCACTCGTGTGTGTATTAGTGATTGTGCGTGTGTATGCGATGAGTATGTCAGCCCATGTGTGCACCTGTATATGTGTGCGTACATGTGCGCTCGTGCATCACAATAGATCACAGAGACTTAAAGGGAGAGAGGGAAGGCGCAGGCTGCTGAAGGATGGGTTTGCAGGGATGTTGGGAACTCCACACAGGGCTGTCTCTACCAGGCTCCTCCCATAACTGAACGCCCGTGGCATCCGGCACCATGAAAACCAGAGGTAAAGTCATTTCACGTGTCCACATGCCCATCACTGGCTGAGGCTGGGTCATCGGAGAGGCATATCAGATTGTCCCCCGACCTATGGGCCCCCGCTACAGGGGGACCCCCTGGCTAGATGTTTGCCCACAGTGCCCTCTCACCCCCACTCAAAGCCTCCCTAGACTCCACGCTAGAACCCTCATTCTGGGAAGTTCCTATTTTATGACATAAAGAATCCTAAAATCAAGAAGTTGACCAAGAAGGAAATGATTTGAATTTAAAGGTTTGGGGCAAAAGGACGCTAAATTCTCTGAGCTTCAATTACCTCCTTAGCGAAATGAGGATAATCATATCCCCTGCCTCCCAGAATTCAATGCATATGTAGCTGGTTGGAAGATGTGTATAAAACTAGCCTAGTACACGGACTGGAGTGCATGGGGTCCTAACAGGGAGCAGAGAATTTTCTCCAACACCTGCCTTTACACCTGTAACCATCGGCCTCCACCCCATGCCTTGATAGGTTTACCAGGTCCCAGAGCTTCCAGTAAACTCTGGGGATGAAATTGCCCAGTCTGACCTCTTCAGGCTCGGCCTGAGGTTTGGGGACCTGCCCTGAGAACGGGGAGGAGAATCTACACTTTCACCGCGCTGCCATTTCCCTACCGCTCTCTTCGCCTGTTTTGGAGTCTTCCTCCTTTCCTTCCTCGAAGCATTGGAGTCTGGGAGGAGGGAAGGGAGAAAAGCACACGTTTCATACGAGACTAGCCCACCCATAATCCCATCATTGGGCTCTCTCCAAGGAGGGACCCAAACGATGCCCTCTCAGGGGGCATATTTATGGGTGCTTGAGAGGGTCCCCACAAAGCCCTCGGCACCGCACTGTCCCTGACGAGCGTGGGTGGCACACCCTCTGCCTGTCCTTACGTGGCAGTCGCCTCCCACTGTGGCCCCGCTCCACCCAGCAAGCAGCTTACCTTCTGCAGGACTCACGTGATGCCCCAGAAGCTCACTCACCTTTGCCACACCGAGTCCTGGGAATGCGGTCGCGCCGCCCCATCCTGCCTTCTCTGCCGCACCTGCCATCGTGGGTGAAGATTCCAGCCGTCCTTCCTCCTTCTGGATTCTGCAGGCAGGAAGCAGGTGCTGGCCTCTGCTCTCAAAGCCCCCTCCTTCTAGGACCAAGTCAGGCTCTTGCAGGAATTCCAGGGCACTGGTGTTGACAGCCCACTAATCTCTGCAGCTCAGGATCACACCTCTGAGGGAGTTACCAGGTGCCCCTCTGGCAGCTTCTCATGGCATAGGTGATATCGCTTCTCCTGAAGACCCCAACTTATGCTAGTGACAGGGGGTGTGGTGGGAAGTAGAACATGGGAAAGGCAGGAAAAATACCAAACTCTTTCTTCCAGATGAATACCCTCCACACACACACACACACACACCTCTCACATTTCTAGGCAGCCTGCTTACATAGGCTGGCAGGCATGTGAGGGAGAGGTTTATGGGACAATTTCTCACTCGTCCGCCTCTCTAGGGAGCCCAAATTTTGAGCCAAGGTTGAGTACAGTATAGGCTGGGAGACAGAGTGTTTAGATCTAGGCTCTGCCCCTTCTCAACTGTGTGTCTTTGGGCGAGTTACTTCACCTCTCTGTGCCTCCATTTCCACAGTTGTGAATGAGGACCCTCCCTATAGGATTATTGTGAGGGTTAAATGAGTTACTATGGGAATAGGGCTTCATAGTTTCCTGGTACGTATTAGGTGCTCAATATATGAAGCTACTGTGGGATTTTTCCCATCTAGTTACTATATGAAATGCTGAGCATTTAGTATGCAGTAAGTCCTCAGTAAGTGTTAGCCTTAAGCCATGATGAAGAGGTTGAACATTTGGGGCTTAAAATGTACATCTCGCAGCCCATTTAAACTTCCAGTCAAGGAGATCTGATCATGCCATTCTCCTTCCAATCTTTCAGTTACTCCCCTTATGGGGGACAAAAGTCTAACCTCCCTCTGGCCCACAGGCATGATACTCAACTACTTGTCATCTCCCGGGCATGCCATGCTCACTCTTGCCATCATGCCTCTTTGCTCATGCTGTCCACCCTGCCAGAAATGACTTTCCCCATCTTCTCCCCCAAAGTAATCTTCATTTAGTGTGGCAGCCATGGGAAGGCCCTACTCAGGCTTCCCTTCAGTGGAGAAGGTTCTAGAAGGAGTACTCTTAGCTGACAGCCCCCAGCTGCTGTACCTTCAGGAGCCACAGCAGCTGAGACCACAGGCTCCCCAGGCTGCCCCACCCAGTGACCGCAAGATGGGGACACCAGAGCTGGGCCGCTCTGCCAGACACGGGACGTCTCTGATGGGCGGTCTTTGCTCCGGGGCTCCCCATCGGCCTGGTACAGCCTTTCTCAGAGCTGCGCTGTGTCTGAGGCTCTTCCCACCCCATCCTCCTTCCTTTTCCCTCCTTTCTCAGGGATCAGACCTGTATCTTGGCCTGAAGGCTCTCCCACCTACTCCTGCCCCCTCCCCTGCGAGCCTGCACTTGGGCGTGTAATCCCATCTTGGTGTCTGCTTCTCCCAGGACCTGAACTGACATGCTTAGCCATCAAGGCTCAGCTCAAGCTTCACTTCTTGGAGGTACGAGGGACCCACCCTCTCCCCATGCTCCATGCCCTCTCTGGGCTCCCAGACTGCCTCGCAACCTCCTCTGCTCTACTCATCCGTTTCCCGTCTGTGTCACCCAACGGCTGAGTTCCTCACCGGAAGGAAATTGTCCTATTAATCTCTGAATCCACAGTACATGGATATAAGATACCAGGTGCATAGTGGGCCCTTAAGGTTTGTTGAACCTGTGAATATGGTGCTTGGAGAATGTAAGCGTGGTAGACATTCTTCAGAACGAAGAACAGGAAAAAAAAAGATGTAAAGGGTAGTTTCCATATTGTTCATGAATTTCAAAAGCCTGAATCCTAGGGCCTGACCCTAATTCTAAAGTTTCATGACCCCAAAGAGGTGGAATGCAGTCTTTTATTGCCAATCCTTTTTGCCTTTTAATGAAGACACATCTCTTATTTTATTGGGCAGGCCCAAAAGTTCATTTGAGTTTTTCCGTAAGAACTTTTTGCCCAACCTGTAGGATGAAAGTTGCTGAGAACATAGGACCTGCTTTAGAGCAATTTGGTCCCCAACTCTCCTGGAATTCACAGCACCACCAGTTTAAGCAAAGATTGCTTGATTTCAGAAAATGGAAGGCCCCAGAGCTAGCTAAATAAAGAGGCTTTAGGTAAGGAATCTGGGGTAGTTCAGAGGCCCCAGGGCACATAGCACAGGCAGTTCTTAGGAGAAATGGTAGCCAGGAGCTGGGAGGTTAGGAGCCGGGCTCAGGGCCTCCTAACCCACCAGGCCACACACTTCTGCCTGATAGGCCCTCCTTCTTCAGAAGACCAGCTGTTCATCACTTCCCAGAGCAAGCATTCAACTGAGGAGACCAGTTGAACTCCATGGGTCCTGATCCCAAGTACTGAGAAGGGGCCTAGCTTGGGCCAACTGTCCACGCCCGCTGGCTGTCAGTTATGGTCCCAGGGTGTGGTCTCAGAGCCGTGAGCAGGGCTCGTGGGAGGACACTGGGAGAAAAGGGATGCGCTGACGCGGATGGGCCTCAGCCAGCCCTCATCCCCGCCTCGAATCCATGGAGCCGCCTGAAGAGGAAGAAAACCGTGTTTTCCTCCAGAGCCCATAAGTTCATTACTACGCCCCACCCTCCCCCTAGACTTTAAAGTAATACTCAACAGCACTCTCTCCCTCACGTTCAGCAAAGCTGTGAGCTCTAAAAAAAAAATACTATATTTAACATTTTAGGGCAAATTTTTCTGTAATTCCCTCATAATACTCCGAATCATTCAAAGCCACTTTACTGTCAGAAAAGACATATCTATGCATACACTTAGCTCATTTAAGCCAAATGCCTTTTTAACAACATTTCTCAATTAAATATTCAGCAGAGATAATATTAAGTCAGAAGCATTTCATCCACTTAAAAAAAAATCTGAGGTGAAAGAATCCAAAATGGGGAATATCAGAAATTAGAATGAAAGGACCACAGCATCTGACGCTTGTCCAAAGGGCAGACCGCAAGTCAAAGCCACATCTCTCTGGATTCGTTGGCATTTAACTAGATGCAAAATGTCAGCACAGAAAATGGCTTGTTCAGTGCAAATATTAACAAGAGAGGAGTGTGTCAGTGTGGAAATGGAGCTTCAGCCGACCAGGGCCTTTCTGACTCCCCCCCATAAAGTCACTCTGAAACAACTAGAGAGCTTTCTTTTTGGTTAATTTTCACCCTCTTTGCTGGACGCAAAGCTGCAGGGCATTTGTTTCGTGGGAGAAAGGGAAGGCTGATGCAGGAACCACTAGGAAAGATGGTATCGTTTGCCTGTAGTGAGGTCACTTTATCCTATCCTATTCTACTACCTTACCCTACCCTACCCTACGCTACCCTACCTTATCCTATCCTATCCTATCCTACCTTACCTTATCCTAACCCTATTGTACCCCCACCCTACCCTACCTTATCCCAGCCTCCCCTACCCTACCCTATCCTGCCCTATTCTATCCTTTCCTATCCTATTTTATACTACGGGCTATGCTATTCTACACTAGTCTACTCTACCATCTTCTATTCTATTCTGTTTCTTATGTACATATTCAGAGGAGACTGGCACTGAGCAACATTAGTTTTATCAAGACCAGGAAGAAGGTAGAAGAATAAGAAAATAGTTTCCTTTTTTCCCTCTTCACTGCACTAAGGAGGGTCCCATGATAGCTCAGAGCTGCACATTGTACTCTCTGTCCTTGCTCTCCGCTGCACAGTCTTCTCAGAAAGATGCAGTCTTCTCAGTAGGAACTGGCGCCTTCCCCAGCTCACGGCATTTGCCACCTTGCTCTGAAAAGGGAAGCTCGCGTATGAGTCTGATCTGGTGACAGGTGGAAAGCTTAGAGCTGCTCTTTCAAATATCAAGAACCTTGATTCAAGGGCCATGGAGGAACAATGTCTGCCCGTCCCCTTCTGAGGGGGAGTTTTGGTGAATCCACCGCCAGCAGCAGTTAGATCCTCAGCTGGGCAGCCCCAGAAACCGGATGCTCTCGGCCCCCTGAGAACGGATCAGCTCACTCGTCCAGCTCAACAGAAACTTACATCTACGAACCAGGATGACTAATCAGACTGATGCAGAGTGATGCCAGACGTTCCCTCCAGCCCAACGATCACATTCTCTGCTTATGAGCAAATGATACGGGCAGCCACATTAGTTGACTGTGGCTTGGTGCTTAGCACGAAGTCTGGCTTAATTGGAGGATTAAAAGAATTGTTGAAGCCGTAGTAGATGGTTCATTCACCAAGCTGCCGGTAACGCTGCTGAGCTAGCCTTGGAAAGCAGATAGGAACAGAGGGCAGCTGGGGAGCCAGACCCAGGCCAGAGAGAACACCGGCCTGTCCTGCCAACAGCTGACAGACACTCGACTCCTTCGCTCGCAGGTATCGGCTGGAAACTGGATGTTGCCACCGCCGTGGCTGCTGCCAGAAAGAATTCTCACTGTCCCCTGCTCCAGATTCAAATCTATGGCAGGTGGATCTGACTGGCCAAGCCTGCGTGCTCATGGCCTCCCACTAGGAATATTGGAAAGGCCAGTGTCTTAGCTTCGGTTTCCCCAGAGGAAAACCCCAAGGTAAGGATTCAAGTGCAAGTAGTTTCCTTGGGAGCGACACCAGGAAGTACCAGTAGGGAAGTCAGGTGTTGAGATAGGAAAGGGGAGGGGCCTGCTCTGGGCAATCGGGGCTCATCCTTCTTGGGAAGCTCAGGGCGGCAGTTAAGACCCTCTTGGAGTTGTCCCACCTGAGGGGTGAGGAAACTGGAGTTCTAATCCATCAATTCCCATCTGTCATTGGTTGAGGGTGGCCTTAACCCCGTCCCCCAGGGGATGTTAATTCCTGCGCCCTTCCAGTGTGCCCTGTATGGCGAGTCACACGTGCTTGCATTGGCATATACAGGGGCCATGAGTTCCGAGTGCTTCTGTGCGGGCATGACAGCATCTGCTACAGTGAGTGCCATGCAGTTTTAGCTGTTCAAGTGACAGTGGGGGGGGGGGCCTGTCTCCCACCTAGGTTCAGAGAAAGGGGTTCTGATGCCGGCAACTACAAATATGACAACATTCTCTAATGCCTTTTACTTTATCTGCCAAACTCTCCTTTCTCCTCTGCTGCTGTCAAATTCTCCGCACCCCTAAAACCTGGTGGTTCCCGCGGGAGTGACCACTTTTTATCATGGTCACTGCACACTGTTAATTGGTCCAAAGTGGTACCTGACCCAAGAGAGGGCAAGTTAGAACTCTTCCCTGGAGTTTCCCAAACTAGAAAGGCATTGGTTTTTCCTTTCTTTTTTAAAAATAAATTTATTTATTTATCTATCTATTTATTTATTTTTGGCTGCCTTGGGTCTTCGTTACGGCGAGCGGTCTTTCTCCAGTTGCCGCGAGCGGGGGCTACTCTTCGTTGCGGTGCACGGGCTTCTCATTGCGGTGGCTTCTCTTGTTGCAAAGCACAGGCTCTGGGTGCGCAGGCTTCAGTAGTTGTGGCTCGCGGACTCTAGAGCGCAGGCTCAGTAGTTGTGGCCCATGGGCTTAGTGGCTACGTGGCATGTGGGATCTTCCGGGACCAGGGATCAAACCCATGTCCCCTGCATTGGCAGGCGGATTCTTAACCACTGTGCCTCCAGGGAAGTCCCTCTTTTTTTTTTTTTAAATCCAACTTAAGTCTGGAACTTGAGATGCAAAATTCAGAAGCTCTGAATTCACAGACCTGAGCAAAAGAAGGCGTCTCGGTGGCATTCAAGTATCCAATATGGAGACCCAATGGTTTCCATTTTTCCTACCTCTTTACTTTCCTGGGATTCTGTGATCCAACTCATTGTCCTTTTTGCCTAAGCTTACAACCCAAAGAATCCTGATTACCATGGTGAGCGTAGAAATAGAAGGAGGGAGGGGGATGGTTACGGCAGGTAGAGCTTCCTGGGAAGCAGACCTACCCCCGGAGGAGTGGGCACGTGACATGTCAGAAGTTTGTGGAGGAAAGCTCTTGGAGCGAACTCCGGTCGGGAGTGAAGGAAGCAAGATATAGGGCAGAGGAGGAACTGGGACTGCGATGGCCACAACTCAGAGGTCTCGGCCACCCCCATGGGGGCTTGGGAGCTGAGGTGGCCTTTCAGAGTTGTCCCTGTTGGGGTGAAGACCTGGGCCTGTGTACCCCTAGATGATCAGCCATTGGATGCGGGAGACGGGGGCCGACCTGGGATGAGGCAGCTCTCTGCATCTGAGGCAATCCCTGCAGAGGCAGACAGGTGAGGCCTCCCTGCCGGCAGCTCTCTCAGCAGCTGGGGGAGCAGCCCCGGGGTCCTGAAGGGGAACGTGGTGGTACATCCCAGCATCCACTACAGTGACTTTAAGAAACATCTCTCAGATAAGCCTGAACGAGGACTCCCGCCTAGCAGAGAGGACACCTTGCCGAGCTAGTCATAATCACGTACTGAAGGCTCTATGCTTAGAACTCGGCAAGCGACGTCTTCCTTTATCCCTCTCTGAGCCGGGAATTGCATCCTTATTTTCAGATGGCGAAGCTGGAGTTTGGAGAGTTAAGACTTGGTTCAAGATCACAGAGCTAAAGAGTGGCTGAGCCCAGTTTCAAAACACACCTCCCAAGTCCAGAGCAGGTGCCTTAGCCTCTGTGCCAGGGCTGGGACCCGGGTAGAGCCAGTGAGGCACCGACAGCACATCACCAAGTGCCCATCTTGCACTTCCATGACCCTGACAGTGAGCGCCTCTTTCAATTCGTCCCCTGGGTGCCTCGCTTGCCTCACCCAAGTCCCAGGGCCCCGCTCTCGGCTCTTGGGCAGAGGAAAGCCACATGCTCAAGGACCCTGAGCCACCCTGGAGTTGCTTGGTGGGCCCCACCAGCCTCTGCCTCCAGGTCTCATTTTTCTGGAAGGTCCCATGGCTAACCAGCCTCTTTTTTTCTTTTAGTCTTTTTGTCCAAACAGAGCATGCCCTTATGAACCTTAGGTTGGCATTTGGGAGCTCATTTGCTCTCCAGCTGGCCCGTCACAGCCCCTGGGCGGGGCTTCACCCCATAGCTAACGAATCACACCTGTTCTGTGCGCGTTGTCCCAGTTTAACTGCGCGGGTAGCCCTACAGCCGCTAGTTGGAGGTGTGGAGGCTTCACAACGGCCTCCGTATACGGACAGCCCCTGATAGTTCCTTTTCTGCCTATAAAAAGTCCTCAGACCTCGCCGACACACGCAACATACTGCATTGTAATTGTCACTGGCCTGCTCCTCTCCCCTCCAGGCTGGGTCCCTGCAGATCCAGTGGTGTACAGCAGCTTCCTCACCCAACGGTGCTCAAGATATGTTTCTTGAATGAAGATTATTAACCAGCCCTCCCTAGAGCTTAGTTCAGGTGAATCCACTGTCCCAGCTGGAGTGAAAATCGTGCCAGGCCTCCATCTGTTTTTTTGTTTTTGTTTTTCTTGCGGTACGCGGGCCTCTCACTGTTGCGGCCTCTCCCACTGCGGAGCACAGGCTCCGGACGCGCAGGCTCAGCGGCCATGGCTCACAGGCCCAGCCGCTCCGCGACATGTGGGATCCTCCCGGACGGGGGCACGAACCCGTGTCCCCTGCATCGGCAGGCGGACTCTCAACCACTGCGCCACCAGGGAAGCCCCCCCCCCCGTCTGTTTTAAATGATAGAAGGGCATTCCTACTCTCTGGGGAGAAACTGCAGAGATTTAATGAAATGTTTCTGCAGTTGAGGCTATGGATGACCTGTTGACGTGGTCTAAAGGGCTGTCGGTAGTTTAATGTCTTTCTGTACCATCAGTTCTGCACTTTGTACCAACTCAGCAAATCGGTCTGAATTCAGGCTACGGACAAGGACCTTGGAAATAATGTAGCTTCTGCAGGCTTAAGAAATGAAAGAATTTGAAAATGGTCCTAACAAATTCTGAGATCGTACCCTCTGCCATCCGGTACCTCCAAGGACTTGGCCCAGGATGGACTACAGCAGAACATACGGGTTCCCTGCCTCTGCTGCCTCCATCTGAGGGCTCCAAACCTTCCTCAAAGTGCCAGCCTAGAAGTGCTACAGCCCTCACCTGCCCCACCCCCTGTAGTTCTCCCTGCAGTAAGAAATCCCAAAGGCACGCTATTTCAGGGCAGGCTTCCAACCCTAGAGGCGGCTGTCGAGCTTGATGCAGTGAGGCAAGCAGGCTTTGGAATTAGAAGACTTGAGTGCCTCTGGCATAGCCATTGACTAACTGTGACTCAGCGTTTCCCAGAAAAGTTCCACGGAGTGCTAGGATTCTATGACATATTAAATAGGAAGAGTGCATCAGGTAGCTATTGCCCTGATCACAATGCCGCATAACAAACACCCTCGAAACTCAGTGGCACACGATGATTAACATTTAGTTTTTACTCATGCATCTGCTGGTTGGCTGGGGCATCTCTGCTCCATGGGTCTCATTCTGAGGTCCACAATGGAAAGGCAGCAGCACCCTGGGGAATATTCTTCTCACGGAGAATAAAGCACAGAAGAAAAATTTGCACAGAAACATGCAATGCCCCTTAAGGCCTACACTTGAAACTGGCACACTGTCACCTCCACCCTCATTCCATTGGCCAAAGCAAGTCACATGGCCAAGCTTGTGACAAAGAAGCTTACTTGGGATATCAATGGGACATGGAAGTTTACTCTTTCCATGAAGCTTTAGACAGAGGGAGTGAATTTTTGTCATATAATAACTGAATGTACTACAAGTTGCATGGGGAAAATGTTCTATGGTCAAATAAATTGGAGAAATTTTTTTTAGTGAAAAAGAGGTGGATGTTAGAGATTAGGGAGTGGTGTCAATTAATTTTTTTAAAAAGTGAAGCAGTTCTCAGAGGCTTTCATGTATATGTCTGTTCTGAACCTCCAGTTGGGAAGCATGGAATGTGATGTTTTCTAACATTTTTTCACCATGCCACTAGTGTTCCACAGAACCCACTTTAGGAAAGTTTGCTATAGATCACGGGCAAGTCACCTAACCTCTCTGAGCCCCAGGTATCCAGGATGTTTTAACAGGAATAATGATATCTACCTCGGAGGATGGTCTGGTAATCCCATGAGATAAGGTGTGTGTAGCATTGGACCACATGGCTGGGTGCATGAAGATGCCCATTCACTCATGAGTTCAGTCCTTCTAGAACCCCAGTTAGAAAGAGAGTTCCCGGGGCTTCCCAGTGGTTGAGAATCTGCCTGCCAATGCAGGGGACACGGGTTCGAGCCCTGGTCTGGGAGGATCCCACAGGCTGCGGAGCAACTAGTCCCGTGAGCCACAACTAGTGTGCCTGCGCGTCCGGAGCCTGTGCTCCGCAACAAGAGAGGCCGCGATAGTGAGAGGCCCGCGCACCGCGATGAAGAGTGGCCCCCGCTTGCCGTAACTAGAGAAAGCCCTCGCACAGAAATGAAGACTCGACACAGCCAAAAATTAATTAATTAATTAATTAATTTTAAAAAAAAAAGAAAGAGAGTTCCCTAGCATGGGGCAGGCCAGATCCGGGCCACTGGCGATCCATGCACTGAACTGGGCAGGCACTGGGTGGTAGAACCAGCTGCAAAAAGGGGAGAAAAGTCCCCTGAATGCTGACAGTGGTGACATACAGCAGAGGCCTCACAGATGGGGGGTCCTAAGAGACTACAGGGTTGTGATGGGGTGTGGGGTTCCGGGCCAGCAAGTTTTGAGAGACTCTACGCAAACTGATGTGGCTACCCGTGGGCCGTGGTATTTCAGGGAAGGCTCCAGTGGGCTGCTGGCCTGGACTGACCCCTGATTCTGACCCCGAGAAAAGGCTAGGCCTTCAGGTCAGAAATCAGGAGCCCCAGTCACAGAGCGGAGAGCTATGGGGGCAAGAAGCCATGGATATCATTAGACACCGACCCCCCGCCAGGCTTGGAGCACCGCCTGCTTCCAGTCAGAGCCCTGCCTTTTCCCTGTACCCTCCAAAAGTCTGTGGCCTTTTGCTCCTGTCTCGTCCCTGCCCAAGCCAGTGGGAGGCCTGGTCCTCTTTGCCTTTCATCTTTCCAAAGCAGGACCGGCTCTTCCTGTGACCTCCACAAACAATGAAACATCACAGTCATGAGCATAAGGCCATGAAGGCAGGAACAAAATTCACAGAAGATTTCCATTCCGCTCGGGTACGAGTAGGAAATTGTCTGTGGAGTGGCAGGCTTCTCCTCAGTGAGAAATGAAAACATGTGGTTTTCATTTCTCTGGGAAAAAAAAAAAAGACTCCAGGTGCTGTTCTCCAAAATCTCACCCCACCCCTGCCTTGGTAAGCTCCCAACTGCCCCAGTCTGTAGAAGTGCTAGTGCTGGGGCCGACAGCTTCCAGCATCTTCCACAGCCACAGCAACACATATGAAAGACTGTTACACACACTGGCGTTTCTTCCATCAAAAACACTCAGATATTTGTCCTCTGCATCTCTCAGGGTTGCACCACCTCCTTTCTTTGCCTGTGGCTGTGATGAACATTAGTTGAACAATATTTTCGGGTGGTTCAAGGATCCTTACCGTCGAATCCCAGGTAACATGTCTCAGACGCTTGCAGGGCTGTGCCCCGGGTCTCGGTGTCTCTGAGCCACCAAGATGGTACAACGGCAACTCGGTGGGAGTTTTTGTTGTTGTGTTTTGGTTTAGACATTCTTTAAAGGAAACAGATACCACATCTTTTTCCTTTGGGGAAATAACTTGAGAGGGAAGTGAAATCCTGGGAATATGCAAATGCATCCTGAAAATGAAAACATATTGTGGAAAGAAAATTATAAGAGTAAGAGTTCCCTCAAAATATCTATTTGAAGGAAATATTGTTTGAATGGAAAAGCAAGGTATCTGGGCAGGTAGGATCACCCAGTGCTGAGGAAGCAATAACTTGTTCTTTGGGGGATGACGTAAAATCTCTTATGAGCACAGCCTCTGCAGCGAGGTGGCCCACCGCGGTTAGGATCCCAGCTCTGCTACTTACCTGTCATGTGACTTTGAGCAAGTTACTTAATCTCTCTGTGCCTCAGTTTCCTCCTCTATCAAATGTGGATACTAATATACTAATATACTAATACTAATACCACCTCATAGGGTTGTTATGAGAATTAAATGAGTCCAGTTTGTACAGCTCTTGCTACAGTGTCTGGTACATGGTAAGCGCCAAGCGTTCGTGAAATAAAACTTCAGGAAGAGGGCTGCCCTGAGAACATGATGGATGCCAACACCCAGGACACACTGGAAACGTGGGAAGCGCTCATCTTTCTTCTCAGTGTTTTGTCTTCACAGACCTCACCCAACCTCCCTTTTCTCCATGCCCTTATCTCCACACCAACACCCTCTTATGCTGACTTTTATGTATTCCACTTCCTTCTTTGAAAAGGGAATATGAAAAAAGAAAGAAAATGTCATTCTAGGAACCACAGCAAGAGGTGTTGCATTTTAATGGCAGAGAAAATACAAAGTCAAAGAAATGAAACTCTAATTGTAGAATTTGTGGTTGCTGGTGAGAGGACTGCTTGGTGAGGCAGAGGTGGCAGGGCTGAGAAGGCTGGGAGGGGAGGACAGAGGATCAACCTGAAATTCCTCCAGGCAGGGAACTGCCTACTGGCCCTGCCAGAAATGCCAGCCCCTACTGTGTACAAGGAAACATACTTCCCCTTAGGTCACTCCCATTCCAAATGGAGACCCACGCACATCCTAGACCAGTTCTTCCAATTATGGAAAAGGCCCCCAAATATCCCCTGATTGGCATACCACAAACGCCGCATCCCCGCGATAATGATGATGATAATAGCGTTGGTAATAGCCGCGATGCAGCTGTTACTCAGCCTTGTGCATCTTCAGAGCCTCCTGGGGATTGGCGGTATGCTAAGAATAGTCCTAGCACCAGCATTCAAGAGCAATCAGTTGACCCAAGTGAACCCCACAAGGTAGGATCCTGCTTGCTGAATGGGCTGCCAGGTGTGAGGGGAGGGATTTGCTGCAAAAGCTGAGCCCAAGAGGAGCCACGGCTGTGGGTTCAGGCTGGGAAACCCCGGAACAAGGACTGGGGAGAGACTTTTCTAAGTTGTGGCGATCAGATTAACCCCAGTGTCAAACCCCACCTGTACCCTGGCTCCTAGGACCAGCTCCCGCATCAACTCCACTGCCCAGAGCAGAGACGAGTCAGCCTCACGCACGGTCGGTGACTGGCGTGGAGAAGACACAGTGCCGTCGGCATAGATTAGCTCTAAGTGATGGAAAATGCCAACTAAGACTTGTGGAGCTCTCTTCCTCTCTCATGTAAATAAGGTTCAGCAGTGGATAGTTCAGGGCTAAAAGAGTGGCTTCACAAAGTCAACAGGATCAAGGCTATTATTATTATCATTGTATAATTTGTATTGTATTATTGTATAATTTGCATATGGTGAAATACACAGATCGTGAAGGTATAGTTTGATGAGTTTTTTGGTTTTTTTGTTTTTTTGGGTTTTTTTGCGGTACGTGGGCCTCTCACTGTTGTGGCCTCTCCCGTTGCGGAGCACAGGCTCCGGACGCGCAGGCTCAGCGGCCACGGCTCACGGGCCCAGCCGCTCCGCGGCATGTGGGATCTTCCCGGACCGGGGCACGAACCCGGTCCCTTGCATCGGCAGGCGGACTCTCAACCACTGCACCACCAGGGAAGCTCTAGTTTGATGAGTTTTGACAAATGTATACACCATGTGCTCAACAACACAACTGAGATATAGGATAGTTCCATTGTCTTAGAAAGTTTCTTCATGCCCTTTTCCAGTTGACCTCCACCACTCATAGACAACAACTGTTCGGACATCTATCACCAGAGAGGGAGTGGTTTTGCCTGTTCTTGAATTCCATATACTGGAGTCATACAGTATGTATTCTTTTTTGTCCAGTTTCTTTCACTCGGCATAATACTTTTGGGATTCACCCATGTAGTCATACGTATCAATAGTTTATTTGTATTGCTGAGTAGTATCCTATTGTATGAATATACGACAATTTGTATAATCACCCGTTAATGGAAATTAAGATCGTCTCCAGTTTGGGGCTATTATGAAATAAACTGTTATGAACATCTATCTGCACGTCTTTGTGTGGACATAGGTTTTTGATCTCTCTTGGGTAAATAGTTAGGAGTGAGATTGCTGAGTGTAGTGTATGTATATGTTTAATTGTATAAGGAGCTGTCAGTCTTCCAAATGATTCTACCATCTCAGGATCTTTCTATCTTGCTCCTCTACCATCCAGTGTACATGACTTCCACCTCATGGTATTAAATGGCTGCTTGAACTCCAGCCATCACATCCACATTCCAGCCCACGAGAAGGAAGATGGAGGTAGTGGTATGCTCCTCTTGTTTTAATAACACTTCCTGGAAGCTTCTCACAATACTTCCGCTTACATCCCATCAGCTAGAACTTAGTCACATAGCCATACCTGGCTGCAAGGGAGGCTGAGATGTGTAATTTTTATTCTGGAAATCCAAGCACCCAGCTAGATAATGGGGGTTTTATTATTGGGAAAGAAGAGGTATTATTGGGTGTTGGGGGGGCAAGAAACGGCACCTGCCAAGACAGGTGGCCAGAAATCGGGCAGGGACTATTTCTGTGCTGCTCAGAGAGGTTTCTCCAGAACCTGTCTTGGGTCTTGACTCGTGGTATGTGCTCAATAATTGTTTGTGAATGATGGAAGGAGGGAGGGGAAAGGCGGAAAGGAAGGAAGAGAAAAGTAGCCCTGGCAGCCAGCCCCACGACTTGAGAAAGTTCTCTGGGATCATTATACTCATCTGACAAGAGGGCTGTTTTTAAAATGTTTTCACAATGCTTCAATTTCTGAAGTTGTTTCAAAATATCTCTTGGAGGCCATTAAATGTCATTGTGTGAATCGTCAAGAGACTCCTTTAGTAGCCTGATAGGTAAGGGGCCTTTGACTCCGCTATCTGATGGAGATAGTTTGGGCCTCTTGTTTTTCAGTGCAGAGTAGGGGGTGTGTGTGTGCGCGCGCGTTTGCACGCATGCTTGCACACAAGACACCTTCTTTGGACCTTTTCCTGTCAGAGTCTCACAATTTGTGGTGGTGATAAACGTGTTGTCACCCAGGGCTTGTGCCTTGGATATTGAAATGAGGGCTGAAATGCCCGAGGGGAGGGGAAAAGAAGAGCGAGACAGCAAAGTTGCTGGAGAGCAGAGCTGTGGCCAAGGCAGGCAGGCGGCGGGAACTTTTGCAAGAGGCCTCGGTGTTTTCCAGCCGGGCGCCCCTTCAGCAAATGAGAGGGTCATCAGGTTATGTTATTTTATGGTCCAAAAGCAGATACGGTCCGCTGCCTCCGCTCTACCCTGATAATTTTGTTTTCCTGGCGGGTTTGCCATCAAGGATCTGACATGCCATTAGGTTTTTATCTCTGCTGCCCAAGGAGGGGCAACGGTGAGCGGGGTCTGCTTTTCATTAAAGTGAGAGTGGTTGCACGAGCACTTCTTTGAACAAAACAAGCACGGTTCACGACAAGGTTAGGGGAAGGCGGGGCGGAGGGGAGGTTATTAGTTATTACCTCTGCTTCCTTAGCGGGAGTGGAGGCTTCTCTCCTTCGGGGTTGGGGCCCCTCCCCGGGGGGCTGAGAACTAATTCTGCGCTCGGGCGATGATCCCCAGGCCCGCCTAAGAAGCGGCACCTTTTAATCATGTCCAATCCGGTGACATTGACTGTTACCCATTAGGGAACCGGCTGACACCAAGAAAGGCATTTCGCTTACAATCTGGGCCGGCGCTGGAGTTACAGCCCTGGAGGTGAGAGGCCCAATTTGGCTGGAGGGAGATCTGCCCCGGCAAGTTCACCCCATTCTGCCGGGGACACGGGCCTCCCGCCAGCTCTGAAGCTTCTGTCCGGTTTCTCTCCCCAAGTGAAAGTGGTGTCTGGGAGGGCCTGTGAGGAGGGTGAGGACGGGCGGCCCCAAACTGCCTCGGCCCCGTGTGGAAGGGCCTGGTACATTCTAGATCTTTCATGTGCATCACTTTCCTCGCAGCAGATCAAAACCAAGCAGAGACTCCACTCAGTAGCAAGTCTGAGTGGAAAAATATTCCGCACATATCTCCGTTTCTTCTTTACAGATGCAGGAGATGATGTTGGTGTCAGGAGGGGTCCCGGCTGTTTATGGCGCTTGCATAAACAGCCTGGCTGACTTGGTCCTCATAAGGGCTGCTTTAGTCAACCCAAGCACTCCAGGCCACCTCTTGTGTCGTTTCCATCAGCGACATCACGCTGGGCTGAGGCTCGGTGTGGCGTGTTAGGCTCCCACGAAACGTGCCATCCTGGCGGTGGGACTCTGAGCCTCCCTCCCAGCCTGCCCCGCCCCCGCCTCCTCCACGCTCTCACCCCACCCACCACTGGGTGCGATTTATAAGCACAGAAATCCCCTTAATCTCTGGGCTACGTGGTTTACTTCACCCAGGAATTCGGAGAGCTGCGTCGTCTCCCTCGCAAAGTGAATTATAACACGAGCATAGAATATTGATTCCAGGCGTGTGGAATTGTAATCCCCAAGTTCCCACGCAGCGCTCCCATCCATGGCGAATTGGCCCACCCTTTCCTCATGTCTGGGCAGCGAGGACAGATGACCCCCTGCGGCCACCACCGTTCAAGTCACGTGGGGGGCCCCTGCGCGCCCTAACGTCTCCATCACATGATTTTGTACCTGCTCTCGCATGTGTGACGTGCAATTCCGGTTTGTATTTCTGTGGGGACCGGCATCCATCGAGCATTTGAAAATCCCCTTGCTGCTGGCAAAGCCAAAGCCAGGCTGCCGTCTTCAAAATGTCACCAGACATTCACTGCAAGCAGGGATGAATGATGCTCATTGCCACGGCCAGGTTCGCTGGGGAGAGCACCTCACGGGGGCAGCCTGCCATGCCCTGGGAGGGAATTCCAGCTCCAAGCCTTGCCCGGGACTGTCCCAGGACCACCAGCCTGGGTCTCCAGAGATGCCATGGCTCTATTTGCAGTTAGCGTAGGTGTTAGCCCTTATGATCTGCCAGACCTTGTTTCCAGCACTGTGGTCCCAATAACTCCCTATTTCCTGGTTACAGGTGAGAATTGAGAGGCTCAGAACTGTTGGATGCACTGCTCAAGGGCACACAGCCTGTGTATGGGAGAAACACATCTGCTACCAGGATCAGTCTTTTATCTGCTTCTCTTTATTACGATATCACACCCAAAGGAGCTTCTGTCAATCTTCTGCATGGCTTTGACTATGCCCCAATATTATCACCAGGCCTAGGCACTGATATTTTAATGATGATACGACAGGAGCCCAGAGAGGTGAAGTGACCCGTGCAAAGACACACAGCTGCGTAGGTGGGGGGAAAGCAGGCACTGTAACCCAGAAGGCCACAGGCATTTATTGAGTGCCAGGTTTGTGCTAAACTTTGGGGACATCCAGCTGAATGAGATGCAGCCCCTGCCCACAGGAGACTGGCAGTCACATGGGCCAGATGGCAACGTACATGCTTACAGTCAGCCCTCAGTATCGGAGGAGGATGGGTTCCAGGACCCCGCACAGACACCAAAATCCATGCATGCTCAAGTCCCTTACAGTCGCGTCTCCTTATCTTCAGGGTCTGCATCCAAGATGTAGAGGGTCGATTGTATGTTTATTGAAAACGATCTGTGTATAAGTGGACCTGTGCAGTTCAAGGTATTGTTCAAGGGTCAACGGGATATGCAATTCCACGTGTGGAATGCTATTAGTATATGGCATGTAGAACAGGAACTCAGGGCTGGAGTGAGTCATTCACAGAGGAGGTGACATTTGAGTTGGTCCAGGGGAGGATGGGGAGGTATGAACCGACAGCGAGAGAAGTCCCTGAAAGCGCAGCTCCAGCCTCCAAGCCTTTCCGATGGGTGGCCGGTTCGCTGTGAACGACAGCCAGGGAATGTCAAACTGCCTGTCCCAGCCTGTAACTCAGCTCTGTCCAACAGAACTTTCTACAATCACGGAAGCGTTCTAGAGCCGTGCTGTCCAATATGATGGCCCCCAGCCGCCTGTCCCTATTGAGCACTTGAAATGTGGCTAGTGAGACTGAGGAACTGAATTTTTAATGCTGTTTACTCCTAATTTATATTTTAATTTAAAAAGCCACACGCCGCTAGTGTCCATATAGGACAGCACAGCTCTGGCTGGTTGTCCACTGCAGAGAGGTGGGAATACAAGATCAACCTTGTCAGGGGATGGCGGACCCATCTGGGTGTGGGTGGCCAGTGGACAGCTCTCCAGTACCGAAAGGCAAAGAGGGGAAGTGTGGACGGCACAGCCTGCCTCAGGGCCTTTGCCCTGGCTGTCTCCCCTACCTGGAACACTCGTCCCCCAGATACTCACATGGCCCACTCCCAAGCTCTCGTCACACCTTTATTCAAGCGCCACCTTCTCAGTGAGGTCTTCCTTGGACACCTATCTAGATTTGCAATCCTCAGACCTAGAGATAATCATACTAAGTGACGTAAGTCAGAATCAGAAAGACAAGCATCACATGACATCACTTATAGGTGGACTCTAGCGGTTCACACCAATGAACTGATTGACAACACAGAAAGAGGTCTCGCAGGCTTCAAAAAAAACCTTTCTGATTACCAGCGGGAAAAGATGTGGGGAAGGGATAAGGTCCCCTGACAAGGTTGATCTCCCTCGATTCCCCATCAATTTCCCCTGGTCTCTTTTTCTTCCTAGCCTTATTAGCATCTGCTATACTAGAGTTTACTTACTTATTTGGTTAATTATCTATCTCCCTCCACTTGAATGTGAGCTCTGTGAAGGTGGGTGGTTTTCTTTCCTGCTTTGTACTCTGTTCAACCTTCAGTGCCTAGAATGGTGTCTGGCACAATGCCATAATAAATATGGGAATAATGGAATGAAGGAATAAACGAATGAAAATCACCCATATCTCATCACCCAGAGGTAATCACTGCTAAAGATTGGCTGTATTCCCTTCCAGACTTTCTTCTATTGAACCTCCTTTTGACTGAGTTATGTAGAAGTCCTGTGGTCACCAAGAGAGAGAAGGGAGACAGTTCTCTCAGGATCTGTCTCCACCTACGATCACCTTGGTGGAGGCCTGGATCTCATCGTGGCCAGCCCAGAAATCAATGCTTTTAGTTCTCTCAGGGATAATCAGCCTCTGAAGGACTGACCTACACTAACCAGACTCACAAGAACCTGATGGATAAATCCAAAACCCACTTTACTAATCCCTACCCATTTCCAGTGATCCTGCCATCAAAGAACCCAGTACACCACACTGGAAATCAGGGCTTCACCTGGAAGGGGTGAGGTTTGTTGATTGCCCGCAGGGGCTAAATTAAGAATTTAGGGACCTCCAAGTGCTGAAAATATTATGGTGTCCTGCACCATTCCACGTGTTATTCAAAATAAAAGTAATGCTCAACTATAAAACAATGAAATTGCAATGAAAACACGGTTCCAATGTTTCCCATTATGACAACTTCAATGCTTTTAAACATGTATATTAAAAATCAAATTGGGGACTTCCCTGGCCGTCTAGTGGTTAAGATGCTGCACTTCCACTGCCAAGGGTGCGGGTTCTATCCCTGGTCGGGGAACTAAGATCCCACATGTCGTGCCGTATGGCCAAAAATAAAAAAATAAAAATCAGATTGCTTCTTTTAACAATCACCTTTCTTCCTCCTGCTTTCTTGGTGCCCTGAGCATGTGCTTGGGATTCCTCCCCAAGCATTATCTCCCCAACATGCTTTTCCCCATCCTTGCGGCAAAAGGACTGTGATTTTTCCCTTGGGGACCCTTCCTTCATTACCAGCCAGAGCGATTTGTGGGGGTGGACCACCCCTCCACCTCCAGGGGCAGAGTCAATGAGATGTGAGGAGAAATTGAGTGGAACATCTGAGAAAGCCTCTTGGGCAGTGTGATGTAAAGATGCTTAAGATTTGGTGTTAGGTAGAATTCTGTTATCATAAGGAGGGTCTTGGGGCAAGTAGGGGTTGGAGACAACATGGCATAATTCAGAGAAGAGAGATGAAGAGAAACCAGGTGCTTGGTAGAATTTGTGCTTCTGGATCAAACTTTGCCTAAAGCCCACATTTCTCCTCAACTTTTTTTTTTTTTCAGTTACTTGAGCCAATAAATTCCATTTGGGTTTGAGTTAAATTTTCCGTCACTTAAAACCAAAAGATTCCTAACAGATATACCTTAGAAACAAGAATCATAGCATAGAGAATTGAACAGACCTCAGCACCTTTCTAGATGTACTAAGACTGACACATTTTTGCAATGTGTTCTTTTAGACCCTATAAAGAGTCTTCATAGAGTCTTCCTTTCTGTTAAGAGTCATATCATCTTGGTTGTGGTATAACTAATTAGATCACTTTAGAAACTCCGTGAGGGCCAAAATTTGGTCTGTTTCATTTACTGCAGTATCTTCAACATCTAAAACGATGACTGGCCTCCAGTAGGCATTCCGTAAATATTGGCTGTCTGCCTGCCTAAATGAATGATGAAACTGAAACAAAAGAGAGTCAACCTGCCCAAATCACATAGCTAGTTACTGAGATAATAAGATGGGAAATCTACCATATTACCCCAGCAACATGCTTATAAGCATTGTTAATTCATCAGAGAGAGGGAAAACGACTAACATTTGCTGTGCTCCTTCCCTAGAGCAGGAAGAGTTTGGGTGTGTTTATAGCCAGAATCTTAATGTTATATGTGAAACCCCCAGTATACACATACCATACCAAGAGCTGTGTATTACTACTCTCGTTTTGCAAATGGGGAAACTGAGGCACCAGAATTTAAGCTACATTCCTAAGATCGCAAAGCTACTGGCAGCAAATGCGGCTCAACTTTTCCAACATGGAAAACACTTCCGAGGGCGCCCGGGATGTGGTCAGCTCTTGGAAGATTCTGAAGATAACGAAAGTCATGCATACCAGGTAGGTTTTTATTAGATTCCATTTCAGAGGCTGGTATTTTGGGACCTAGACCCACAAATCTGGAGGAGAGAGCCTCCCCTGCACAAATTACACACGTGTGTGTGGGAGGGAGGGGAACGCACAGCAGTGTGACGGCTGCAGTGTCATGGTCCGTGCGAGCTGTACGTGAGTGTGTGTACATGACCATGCGTGTATGTAAAGGAGTGCGTGTGTGTGCGCGTGTGTGTGTGTGCGTGTGTGTGCGTGTGTGTGCATGTGTGTGCGTGTGTGTGTGTGTGTGTGTGTGTCTTTTCACATAGTCTCAAAGCTACAGGACTGTTATTTCTGTGGTCCTGCCCTGGTACAATGTAGACACCTCACAATGAAGGGAAGTGATAGAATCTTCTGGTCACATCCAACCACCCAGATATGTTGCTAGTATGGCCACAATTTAAGCAGAGCCTGCTTACTACCTCTGAACAGAAAACGACAGAAGAGTCCGGGCTCTGGTGCCTAGGGGAACTCAACATAAACCAGAAGTATGGCCCTTCCTTCCACCCTAAGCAGTGTGAATTCTCACACCCTGGTCTGTCCAGTTGCTTTCCCTTGCTCCCTGTGCGCTCAAAGTGGCTTCATTTAGTAACGCTTCAAAGGGCCGTGGGAGTGACACCAAGCTCAGTTCTGTGGGAGGGGCCCTGTGGGGATTCAGAAGGAACCCCAGTGACCCTTACGCTTGGTGACCTTGAAAAAGCCTGTCCACTCTCTGGGCCTTGGCACCCTCGTTTGGGGAAAGGGGTGATGGATACAGAGCTTCCAAGCCCCCTCGTTCCACGGCACCAAAGCAGAAACTTTAGGTTGCAGAGATGAAAACCTACTAGGACCGTGGCTCTTCAAATGGGGAGGATGGGGCTCTGGTTGGGAGCGTCCACTGAAGGGCACCCATAATTCTGAATGCGGCTCAAGGCCTCACCCCTGGCCTGGTTTGGAGGCTGCTGGATGGTGTACTGAGGAGACATCGTAAGGAAAAGAGGTGGGGAGGGAGGATGGGAGGAATGCCCAGATTTCACAAACACCGACTTGCATAGGCGGCTGCCTGCTTCTCCCCACTTGGCAGGGAAAAACATAAAAGTGTATGTGTGTGTGTACTTTTTTTTTTTTTTAACTCACGCAGGTCACAGGGGAAACTGAGAAAGTAAACATCTAAGAGAAAGAAAAGATTTCTCTCCTTTGTGTTTTTTCTTCTGTCGAGCCAAGCGCCCCAGAAGGTATTGCAAAGGGCGGGGCCTGGGGCCCGGGGAGAGGGCAGGGTGCTGTGAACGCCCCCCTCCTGCCTTTGAAGGCAGCTGGGCCTCTCTGTAAACACAAGTGACTTCTGACTTCTCACAGCTCTAAAAATAATCAGAGTGTGGCGTGTTCTAAATCAGGAACAAAGAAGAAACAAAGGGTTAATGAGAGGACACGAGTTTGATGTTTCGCTGGATAAACACAGAATTAGCTAGGAGCAAAGGCGCCAGGCGCTGGCCTTTGCCAGGAGGTAACCAGCACAGCTTTTAGTCCTTGAAGTTCTGTGCATTACTGTTTCTTCCTCACATTCGAAAAGGGCACCTCACACCCTGCTCTCTGGACCAGCCCCCTTCAAAACCGTCACCCCTCTCCGGTAACTTCATCCCTCCCCACTTCACATCAAAGCCTCGCTGTGAGATCTAACTCATACTAACTTGTGAGTGACTGATATGGCCTCAGCAGTCCCAGAGGCTCTTGCTTACCAGGAGGTTCACTTTCTCTGCACCCTTCTTGCCACATTCTCACAACACCTCTAAGGACCTCATTACCACGCCCATGTTACAGAAGAGGGGACAGAGGGTGACCTTAACTTGCCCACAGCCTCAGCTCCAAGCAATCAGATCTGAGAGCCCAAACTCTTAACCCTCACTCGTCTGCATTGCAGGCCAGGGCATTGAGTAGTGAGGCGTTCCCTAGAGGCTAAGAGACCCAGGGCTGACGTTCACCGCAGTCATTCCCTGTGCCTCTCAAAGACCCGCCCTCTCAAAAGGGGCGAGCTGTTGTCCCCTAGTGGTATTGACCTTTGGGGGATGTCCCTTCCCCACAACCCGAACCCCACACCCTGTGCCAGGCTCTTTCAGGAATCCAGTGCACACACACCCATCTGGCTCTTTGCAGCCTAACAAGTAGGTTCCTGTCCCAACCAAACATCATGCACCAGCGATCCCACTCTGCGTGTGTGGTGTGTGTTCTGGGGGTGGGGGAAGAAAGGAGAGAAAAGTGGGGGTGGGGGACAGGAAAAGCCGGGTGGTTAATCATCGCTGCGGGTCTTTTTACTAATCCCATTTAACTAGCAGGTCACAGCTCCCGGCCTAGAGGGGGCACTCAAAGAATACTTGTTGAATGGATGCATAGAGAAAGGAAGGAAGGAAGGAGGGAAGGAAGGAAGGAGGGAAGGAAGGAAGGAAGGAAGGAAGGAAGGAAGGAAGGTAGGAAGGAAGGAAGGAAGGAAGAACTAATGAACAAACGGACCAATAGCTACCTCCCCTCTTTTCTTCCACTGTGTTCTCTAAGTCAGCAATATTTCCTCATCCTGTGACGGTCATACCCATCAGATGGCGGTGCAGATTCTGAGTCAGTGTCTGGGGCGGCACCTGACATTGTGTGCGTCTAACCAGCTCCCAGATGACGTCAGTGCTGCTGGTCCGGGGACCACACTTTGAGTAATAAGGATCTAGGCCAGCCGGGTCTTACTCCTGGTTGTTGTTACCGTTCAAGGTCACAGAAGAAGAGGGTCTCATCTTTTCCATGGAATTATTTGGATTAAATTTCCCCAGCCATTTCATCAGTGTTTGTTTTTATTTTTATGGTACAGTTTTGGTCAGAGGTGTGTGAAGAAGATTCCACCTGCGCCGTCTTTTATCTCCTGAAGCCAATGAAGCTTAACCTCCAGGAGCCCTCACTTGTACAGGCCCCTTTTTGTCCATTTGCAAAAGTAAAAGTATCGTGTATTTGGACACACCTCAGGCTCTATGTGAGCCTGACTCCACCCTCACTTGCCCTGTTGAATTTCATAGAGTAGATAAATATTTACACTGTACCCATATCTCTACCAAAAAGGAAAAGATGGCCACGAGTTTGAAGAAACATGTGAAAGAGCGTAATTCTCTGAGGAAGGGAAGAATACACTTGGATATTTAAATATGCAAACATCTAGCTCTGATTTATGATGTGTGCTGCCCGCCCCGGCCCAGGTAGGCATCTGCGTTCGCAACCACTAACCTGGCCTTTAGTGAAGAGGCATCACAAAGGAAGAGTTCCGCTGGGGTCAGCCCGTTACCCTGTAAAAGCCCATGAACCCCATCAGCCTTGGGCTCCTGGACAAACGGGCTCCTCACGTGTGCGGGGGGGATGGGGGGGCTGTGCGTCCATAACACAGTCGCCCAGCGTAGACCCCCGTGTCAGTGAACTACATCTGCTCTATTTAATGGATTGTCACAAGCGAGCCTACGAGGGTGACAGACCTCAAAATAGCTGGTTCTATGTGGGAAAGCCACGTGGGGCCTGTGACCAGCTCTACTCAACCTCGGCTGCACCTTGGAATCACCTGGGGAACTTTAACAAATATCATTACCTGGGTCGCACCCCCAAAGATTCCGATTTAATTGGTCTGGGACGTGGTCCGGGCAACGGCATCTTTTAAAGCTCCCCCAGCTGATTCTAATGTGCAGCCAGAGGTGGGAGTCACGGCCTTAGACCATCAGAGCTGGAAAGGAACCCAGACCCTGGCTATTTGCGGTGAAGTCCTCAGACCAGCAGCGTCAGTAGCCTTTTAGAAATGCAGACTCCCAGGCCCCATCCCAGACCTACCCAATTAGTATCTGCATTTTTAACAAGAGCCCAGGGGATTTGCCTGCCCGCTGACGTTTGAGAGACACTGCCTTAGAAATCGGTAGTTTCTGGATCAGCCTCCTCCAATTCCTGATGCAGAAATTGGAACCAATCACATGAAATGATCGATTTGGCCAAGAGGTGCCCCAGAATCATGCGGAAGCTCCAGGTCTCCCATCGCCCAGCTTCGGCCAGATTTCCTCTTGTTCAGCTGGACTTTGTGTCATTCTAGAAGGGCACTGAGAGTCTTCAGAGATTCCCCAGTCCCTTGCGTGGACAGCCCTGAGTGGGAGACACAGCTCTCATCTCAGAGTTGTGGAAACCACCCGATCAATGTACTGCAGAATGTCTGGCTTTTTCTTGCTGGGGGAAAAATATGTCTCGGTAAAATCCATTATGTATTCTGGGTATACGCAATGAGTTTGTCTTGAGACATATTTATGCCCGAGAATATTATGTATTCTCTTTCTATACCATGCAAGGTTAAATTTTTTGAAAATTTATATTTGCTTTTTATCACCCAGACGTATAAGCGATTTATAGCCAGGGCCGAATAGATTGGAATCAGATGGCAAAACCCAGATTAACCCCCTGCATCCTGGTGGCCGGTGGTCAGTCTTTGCGATTAATGATATTTTCACCTGAGTGAACGCATTCAAGACTTTCCTTTTAAAAGATAAATATGCAGGTGGGTATCATTTTTGCAATGCAGTCTCTTCCTCTTGCTTCTTTAAGTTCATCCAGCATTTTTTTAAAGACAGACATATTGAAACAGTCATACACTGAATAATTCATGTGGAAAAATTTGGGGGAGAGCTAAATAGAGGTGACTCGTGGTATATTCTTACTTACTGGTTGTTGGAAATTGGAGAGTTTCTGTATTACATAATTGCTATTCACCAGAAATGCAGTGGCTGAAGCAGCCGGGGATACTTCACATGGTTCCTTTTGCTCCAATCCTGCAGTCACTCGACCAACTCTGAATAGTCTTTTGGAAAGAAAAGATGCTCAGAGGACACTGGTCCAGTCCAGGTGAGGTCAGGCGGCACACCCACAGGAGCTTCCTGCTGAAGACACGATTTGATCACACCTACACGTGCCTGGGCGCGGGCGCATACCCCCGGCCACCAGTGTGATCGATCACCCCCCATTTTCTGCCAGACCCCAAGAGGGTCTTTATGTGCAAATCCCTGGCCCAGGGTGGTCCCGCAGAACCGCTCAGCATTCACCCAGGTGCAGAAGGCAGCCAGAGGATGAATCATTATGATTTTTTTAATCAAGTAACAGACCCAGGTGTAGCAGCAGCCCAGCTTTCTAATATCACTCTGGCTTTGATAAATATGTCCCATTCCTTGATAACTTTTCCAAATCCTTTAATATCCTGCAGCTCGGTCCCTGATGGCTGCCTGTCGCAAAACTGTGTGAAGGGAGACCAAATGTCAATAAAATCTCCCTGCCTGCCTCAACCGACTACATAATCAGCTCCAAGGTAAATAAATGGTAAGTTAGTTATCTGCTGCTGGGGAGGGGGGTTGCTCGGGGCTTATCTGGCCTTCATTTTTGCCTTCTTATGGAGCTGACCGAAACGTCTTCTTACTCTAGCGTCTTCTGGGAGAAGGTGTTGGATTTGTTTTTTTCTTCCCCTTGGAGGGACAGCCTGCTCCACTTTTCTGAAACGGCTGTCTGCTTTCTGCTTCGCTCTCCTCAACTCCATTATATCACCTTTCATCACATTAAACAGGTCTTCAGGGTGGTCAGAGAGCTTCGCTCTGAGGGATGATGTTATGATGAGGGTGACGTGTATGAAAAATCATTTTTCAGCTCCATCCCAGGCAGGCCACGGGTAAGACTGGAGGGGAGGGGCAAGGCGCCGAGCGGGTCTCACTTCAGACAGGAGCCAGGTTCCTGAGGAGAGATTTCATTCATTCATTCATTCATTCATTCATTCATCAAACGCATAGCCAGCACTACTCCATGTCAGGCTCTGAAATACATCAACGAACAGAAGAGACAGAAATGGGCCTTCCCTCATGGAGCTTCCGTAAGTAGAAGCATTTGAAAGCCTTTGGGGGAACGTGCTTAAAATCAGACTCACAGAAAAGCAAGAGAAGGGGCTGAGTTGAAGGGTTTCAGGCAGCCCTGCCCATAAGGTTCTCCCGTGCCAGCACCGAAGAGTGGTATTCTTCCCAGAGACACTCTTTCTTTTGAGTGAAATCATCCTTTTTTCCAAGAGCAATTACCCTTGGAAGGGATTAGCTGTTATCACTCTCTAGCACCTTAGTGTGAATTTATTTATTGGATCCTCTTCCTGCCTAGATAGGAGGGCCTCCAAGGCTGGAAACACAGGAAAGTCCTGCAAAGGCAGTGGCAAAGGAGATGAGGACAATTGGGGCCAGCCTTTCTCCTCAGAGCCCCCTGGGGCCCCCTGTTAGCAGGCAGATGCCTCATCCCCACCTGACCCCACTGAGTAAGGCTCTCACTCCATAGCCCGGGCGCCCCTTCACAGGTTTTTCCCACTAAACGACCCAGGGACATTAAAGGAACTCTTTAGGGAAAAGGCCAAATGACATTGAGGTTCTCCAAGTTCAGATAACTTCTAGCTGCCCTTCCTAGCAGTGATGACAGCTCTCCACCGTTGCTTAACCGAAGGTACCGCCCCATGCTTGCTTGGTGTCTTGAAGCCCTGTCCGTACCATTGTAACCAGTCTCCTGATTCAATGCATACCCTACTTGAGTGTGCCATCTGTTTGCTGCCCACACCCAGCCCCATAAAGGGGGGCAAAAGGAGAGCAGAGAGATCAGAGGTAGCACCAGAATCTGGACCCGGATAGGAAAAAATGGACGCCCGCAGAGCCTGATGTAAGAATTTTTTTTCACATGTAGTGGGCATAAGAATGTCCGTAAGATATAGATTCCAGGACACAGCCCCTTCTGACTCAGTGATCTGACTGATGACCTGGGAATGTGGGTTTTTAACAGGCATCAAAAATGCTGCCAAAGCATGTGACCTGTGTACCACAATTCAATACGTGTGGATTTAATAGGTCCTAGCTAAGCATGGTTACTCCCTTTTGCCACAATGTCGTTCTACCTTCTGCCTTATCCAAAATCTCTACTGTCGTAGTCACTAACAATTTAAGCAGCAGATGAATAGCAATAAAACACAGAAGAATAAAGAGGGGCTAAAGAAAGAACTATTTTGTTTTCAAGCGGAATTTTGCCAAAATGTGAAGAAGCCAGGACTTGCTGGGTTCAAATATAAAACAGTTTTTCACCCATGGTCTTTTCTGGCAAGGGCCTCAAAGTAATAATTGGCATCCAGACTGCCACTACGATGTGGGATCACGGTAAGGTTAGACCAAGGGTACGGTCATAAGACCCTTTGTTGAGATCTCAAAAGGCTCAATGCAGCGACTTATAGATTTAATGTTTTCTAAGAATCTTAAGGAGGCTGTCCTACAGCCCTGACTTGCAGCATAAAATAAAGAGGTACCCGTCTCAGAGAAATCTGTGGATGTAGTTCTTGTCTAATGGAATACATTATAACTTGATACACAGGAAACCCACTCAGTTTTTTTGTTTTTGTTTTTGTTTTGCGGTACGCGGGCCTCTCACTGCTGTGGCCTCTCCCGTTGCGGAGCACAGGCTCCGGACGCGCAGGCTCAGTGGCCATGGCTCACGGGCCCAGCCGCTCCGCGGCATGCGGGATCTTCCCGGACCGGGGCACGAACCCGTGTCCCCCGCATCGGCAGGCGGATTCTCGACCACTGCGCCACCAGGGAAGCCCTCCCACTAAGTTTTGAAAAGAATTACGTTGGCTTGGACTAGGGCTAGATAGCTGCAAGTCACTGTGGCCTCTGCGGTAACTTTGCTCATGGCGGCCCTGCCGCTGGAGTTGTCCTCTCACCTCTTGCTCCGGGTAGTATTGCTGTATAACACAGTGTCCAAATTTAGTAGCTTAAAACAACCACCGTTTTATTATGCTCATGGATTCTGTGGGTCAGGATCAAGTAGTGAGGATGATTTGTTTCTGCTCCAGGATGTTTAAAGCCTCAGCTGGGAAGACTCAAAGGCTCAGGGTGACTTGCAGCTGGAGGCTGGGATTGGGAATCATCTGAAGACTCCTTCACTCACCGGTCTGGCACCTGGGCTGGGAAGACTCAAAGACTGCCGACCAGACACCTAACAGACACCAAGCTACATAGGCTTCCTCACAGCATGGCAGCTTCAGAGTAGGCAGACTTCTTATACGGCAGCTCTGGGCTCCAAGTGCAAGTGATTCAGTGACAAGGTAGAAGCTGCATTGCCTTTTATGACGCAGCCTCAGAAGTCACCCAGTATCACTTCCACTGTATGCTATTGACCGAAGCAGTCACAAGCCCCCTACCCCGTATTCAAGGAGAGGGGACATAGACCTCAGGTCTCGATGAGAGGAGTGTTCAAGTCACATCGTGGAAGAGCCCATGGGTTAGGAGATATTGTTGGCTGCCATCTTTGGGAAATACATTCTGTCAGTCTGCTCTCTGGCCACAATTCATACCTTCCTTCCTGTCCTTTCACGCCTAATTTAAGCCCCCTCCTCCAGGAAGCCGTCTCTGATCACTGCCGTTCACTTTAAGTCCTATTTTGTCTCTGTAAGTTCTACTTAAAACGTAGGGTGGTGGAGGAGTCGTAGTACTAATACTAGTACTGGTAGTATAGCTAACACTATGAGGCATAACATTTCATCTATACTAACTCATCAAAGCCTCGGAACAATTTCAAAAGGTAGGTGCTATTATTATCACCTTTACACAGCGAAGGAAAGTGAGGCCAGAGCCACGCAAGTAACAAGAGGCAGAGCCAGAGTTTCAACCCAGACAGTCAGCTGCAGAGTCTGCCTCTCCCCCGCCTCCTAGCCAGCCTCTCAGTAGCTCTTACTTATGACAGGGAATTCTCCGCAGCCAGGCTGAAACAGCTACACTCCTCGGCACCGCCGCGAGCCACGGCACGGTGCTAGGCTCACCTGTGCCAGCGTGCATGTTCCTGCAACAGACCTGCTGACCCCAGCCTGGGCCAGGCCAGGAGCAAACTCTACAGAGCTTATAAAAGAGCTTCCAGAGAAGCATTCCACGCCAGAGCCCCTTGAACAGGGAAGGGCACCAGAGGCTGACGGCCAACAGGGATGTCCAAGGTGCCTGCGCAGACACACCAAAAAGCCAAAGGGCAAGAAGTTGCTAGATGGAGAAGTAAAAATTAGATTTCAAGATGGTTTTAATTCCGGGCTGTGGGAGTCCTGGGGACCTGAGTTGAGTAAGTGAGAGAGAGAGAGAGAGAGAGAGAGATGATTTAGAAGTGCAGGGTTTTTATGGGCCGCAGGGCCTCTTTCAGCCTGAGCAGTCAGATTGAGAAATCCGTAAACAACTGAGGAGCAAGCCCCTGATAGAGCGCACCATCTAAGAGGCAGAGGGATCAGAGGGCTCAAGTCCAGGGAGGCTCTGAGCCACATGGAAATGATTCAGGGCGTAAAAGACCGCGACCGGACACTTTCTGTCTGAACAAAAGCATTCCACGTGCATGCAAAAGTGGCTTCAGAAATAGAACAGGTTTTCCTGACTTGCCATCCTGGCCTATAAATTCCTGCCTCAGACCTTTCCCTCGAAGCTGCCTTGGCCCTGGAAGAGCCAGCCTGGAGGTGAAGTGGGGGGCATTCAATGTTAGCCAGAATTTCGGCAACTCTGGGCAGCCTAGCGCCTGAAAGCGTGTCTTCCATCAGCCGTGGCCAGTCTGCGTGACTCCGGAGAAGCAAAGGGCAGTGGGGGCAGTGACCTTGGCCTTAGGCCACGGAAGCAGGAAGGAATGTGGAGGTGGGCAGATAACTTTGTCATCCTTAACGGGCTACTTAACCCCTCGGGGAGAGTGTCAAGGAGCTCCCGGGGCACGCCCTGAGGAGCAGATGGCAGCGTGGGCAGCCTTATGTGGGGGAGGGTGCCTGAGTTTGGGTTGCCCCAGAAGCCAACCCTGAGACAAAGAAATGAGTGCCAGTGAGTCATTTATTTGGGAAATGCAAGAAACACTGGTGGTGTGAGGGAGGGGAGGTAGGGAAGGGAGACAGCGAAGGGAAGGCAGCCAATAACGGGTGTGTTATCAAGCCAGCTGGCACTGCAGGCAACTGGGCTTCATCCCACTGGGGAAACTAGGAAAGAACAAGAACAGTGCTGCTCAAGGTCAAGGCCAGGTTTTTTGGTGTTGGTATCAATCCACTGTAGATGGATAGTTTTGTAAAGCACAATACAAATGTCACAGCAATGTCAAATTGCTCTACAAGTTCCTAAACAAGGACTCTCTCTTTGTGGACTTATCTCAAAGGGAAGGAGTAATAAACTTTTCACAGCTTGTCACCGGTCCGGGGACCACACTCTGAGTAGAATTGGCGTGGAACACACACCTCTGAGTTATCCCCCGGCCACTGCCACTCGATGGATCTGGGCTATTCGTACACTCACTCCCATTTGTCACTGGTTGAGGGGGTGTTTTGGGGGTGGGAGTAATTCCTCCGGGCACACAGGCAGAGGGGTGGTGCACAGTTTCCAGAAAGCCATTGGGCAGAGAGATGCAGATACTGGCAGACGGGAGACAGCCTGAACCCACCCAAGGAGGGAACCGGGCGGGGTGTCGACAGCACCTGATACGGGGGGCCCATCCTGTCCTTTCCCCCATATTGCCCTGGTCAGCAACACGCTGGATCTTGAGGCAAGAGCCAGGCGGACGGCAGAGGGCGTGCCCAGCGTGCAGGGAGCTCTGAACCCCCAAGTCAGGGCTTCACTATGGCTGATTGTAAATGAAGAGGCAATATTTTAGCTGCCCAGCCCAGCACCGGGGCTCAGGTCTGATCCAAGCACTGTTAAAAAACAAAAAGCAATGCCAGCACCCCATGTCAGCTCTGATCAACCCCCAAATACAGAGGGGTTATTTTTCCTGAGCTAAGGCTGTTTGATTTGCTCCCGCCTGGAGCGTGTGTTGTACATGCCCCTTCTGCTGCGGGCTTGTCTTCCAGGGCACCTGGTAGCTACTGCTGGTTATGCAGTAAACTCTTGGTCTGCAAGTTGGATGCACGGGGTGACTGCAATCATGGCAAGGATCGGGGGATTGAAGAGTCGATTTCAGCCACCCAGGTGTCCTCAGAGAGAAGCTGGATCAGCCTGGCCACCCTGTCGTCAGCAGTACTCCTGGGACAGGTCATTTCAGGGCACACGGGAAGATGAGGATAACAGGAACGTAAAACAATGACTCCACCTGGCATTGACCTTCTGCTGGGCCCCTTATACACTCTATTGTATGGTTCCCGGAACAGTTCTGAGGCGTGTGCTACAGTGACTGCGAGTGACAGCTCGGCTGTCACATTGCCTGGGTCTGGACATTGGACCTGCCACCTCCAAGCTGGGTGACTTCATGCACCTCAGTTTCCTCATCTGTCAAATGGGGTTCTACCTACCTCACTGAGTTGTCAGTGTGTTAAATGATCTAGTAACTGTGATCCACCCTGGTCAGGCCCCCTGGTCAGGCCCCCTGGTCAGGCCCCCAGCTCGGCTCTCTGGGGAAGTGATGAGTAGCAGGTCAGCTGGGCACCCCCTGCAGCACAATTTCCCCGTTACCACACAGATGCAACCAAAGAGAGGAGTGTGACTAAAACTTTCCATTTTTGACTGTTGGCTCTGTGATGACATGCAGGCCCCAGACTGAGGGTTTCCGCCAACTGTGGCTACTGCCGCTGCAGCTACTCCTATTATTGCCACCTGGGAAACTTCTTAGGCCCACTGCCTCGAAGGCCAGGAGGCTTTTCACCTCAGGGGACAGACCCCGGGGTTGTGGTCAGCCCCTTAACCTCTTTGGGTCATGTTTCTCCCCCAGCATCCTCACAGTTGGCATATAAGGTGCCCAAGGGGATGATGGGATGCAAACCATTCCCAGATTAGATAGGTTAAAGGTTAAAGGTTCGCAGATCTGCCTGCTGCAGCCCAGAGTCACACGTAATCCAGGCCCCTGTAATCATTTCCAGTGTGCTAATTAGTTCACCCTTATTTCCAACCACTGTTCAGGGTGCCAGCTAAAATACAGGATGCCTGGTTAAATTTGATGTTCAGATAAACAACGAATATTTATTAGTATAAATATACCCCTAATATTGCATAAGACATACTAAAAACGTACCCATGGTTTACCTGAAATCCAAGTGTAATATTGAAATAAATACTGGGCAACCTGGAGTTATTTGCAAACTCTGGCAACCCTCGTCCAGGGCCACAGAGTAGATCTTTCAGTATCATCAACAAGCTTGGTCCCCTTTTGTGTCAGTTTACGTGTTGTGTTGGTCCGTTCGGGCTGCTGTAATAGAATGCCATGGACTGGGTGACTTACAAACAATAGACAGTAGACTTTTTTTTTTTTTTTGGCCGCGTGGGGCTGCACGTGGGATCTTAGTTCCCCTAGCAGTGATCGAATCCGCACCCCCTGCAGTGGAAGGGCAGAGTCTTAACCACTGGACCACCAGGGAAGTCCCTAGACAATAGACATTTATTCCTCACAGTTCTGGAAGCTGGGAAGTCCAAGGTCAAGGCACAGGCAGATTCTGTGCCTGACGGGGGCCCTCTTCCTGGTTCATAGATGGTCTTCTTTTCACGGTGTCCTCACACAGTGGAAGAGACAAGAGAGTTCTCTGGGGTCTCTTATAAAACCTAAATCCCATTCATGAGAGCTTCACCCTCATGAGCCAATCACCTCCCAAAGGCCCCACCTCCTATGCCATCACATCGGGCGTTAGGTTTCAGCATATGAATTGGGGGGGACAAAAACATTCAGTCTGTGACAGGTACCCCCAGAAGCCAGCCCTGAGAAAGGACTCAGATGCAGTTGGTTTGACTGGGAGGTGATCCTGGAAGCACAGCAAGGGAGCAGAGAAGGAAGAAAAGCCAATAAAAGGAGCAAACATTTGCAGGTGAACAGCCCTACACCTGAGCTGAGAGAATAAACTCTGGGACATCTGGAGCACCTGCTTCATTTTCCTTTGTCCAAGGCTGACCCCTCAGTCACAGGAGAATGGGAAAACGTACTCAGTTGGCCTCAGACGGTTGTTGTCAAGATTGGATGAGATCTTGTGTGTGAGAGGGTTATGTGTGTCCCCTGCAAAATTCATATATTGAAAGCTTATCCCCAGTGTGATGGTATTATGAAGTACATTTGGGAGATGATTAGGTCATGAGGGTGGAGCCCTCATGAATCAGATTAGTGCCTTATAAAGGAGACCCCCCCCTTGACCTTCTGCCATGTGTAGACACAGTGAAAAGATGGCAGTCTATGAAGAAGCAGGCACCCACCAGACACTGAATCTGCTGCACTTTGGTCTTGGAGTTCCAGCCTCCAGAACTGTGAGAAAGAAATTTCTCTGGTTTCTAAGCCACCCGGTCTGTGGTATTTCTGTGGTATTACGGCAGCCCAAATCAACTAAGACAGAGGGTGTGAAAACCTCTAAGGTACTACTAAGTAGTGCCTTAGTCTAAGGCACTACTAACTAAGCATTATTTAGTTAACCAAGAATGGGAAAGAGAGAGAGGAGAAGGAGGAGAAAAAGAAGGAGAAGGAGAAGGAGGAGGAGGAAGAGGAAAAGGAAGGAAGGAAGAGAAAAATATACAGGTTGATAATAACATAGAATAAGACCCAAGGAGAGAAACTAATTTTATGTGTCTGATAAGTTTTTATTGAGCACCTTAATTTGTTCCAGGCCCTGTTCAACGTATTAAAATTTCCATAGTGAACCAAACACTTCCAAATGTTTGCCTTCCCAGAGCCTACATTCTAGTGAGGCTAGAGAGGAAAATATAGAGCGAGTTGATAGAGAGCTATGGAGAAAAATAAATCAGGAAGCAGGCTAGGGAGAGTGGGGGGCAATAGGGTGGTGTAGGAAGGTGTCACTGAGAAGGTGACTTTTGGGTCAAGCCCTGAAGGAAAGGAGGGAGAGTTTTCCAAACAAACGAAGAGCCAGGGCAAAGGCCCTCAGACAGAGGTGTGCCTGGCCTGTTGCGGGCAGGGCAAGGAAGCCATCTTGGCATGGGGGGGGGCAGGGAGAGCACTGGGGAGCGTGGTAGGAAGTAAAGTTGGGGCGGTGGGGGGAGGGGAGATTGTGTAGGGCCACGGAGACCACTGTGATGACTTTGGCTTTACCTAGGGTGAGATGGGGGCCATTGGAAGGCAGTGAACAGTGAAGCGACATGGTCTGCCATGTTCTAAAGGAGCAATTTGGCTGCCGTGTTACGAACAGGTTCTAAGGGCGGTCACCTGGGAGGCTACTGCTGTGATCCAGGGCACAGGGGACGGTGATCAGAGCGGGGCAGCGGCGGCTGGAAGGGTGGGAAGTGGCCAGATTCCGGATCTATGTTGTAAGGTACTGCCGACAACAGGATTTACTGCAAGATTGGATGAGAGAAAAAAGGTTAGAGGTGAACCTGAGGTCTGGGACCTGAGCAGCTGGTGGGGAGCGTGGCTGAGTTTGACGTGCTGTTGGGTGTCCCAGTGGGGATGTCTGCACTGAAGACGGGCATCTGGCAGGTCTTGGCGTACAGATTCAGCACCGCGAGACTGCGTGAGCTGACCTAGGGCGAGGGTGTAGACAGAGAAGAGAAGAGGTGCAAGGGAGTCCTGGAGCACCGCGAAGGTGAGAGACTGGGGAAGCAAGAAGGAAGCAGCAAAGGAGGCTGAGAAGGAGTGGCCAGAGGGATGAGCAAAGCCAGGGGACGACGACATCCTGGGAGCCCAGTAGAGAATGAGGCCACCTTAGGATTAAGGCATCATGAGGAACAACACAACCACCAAAGGTCTCCCAACCGCAAGTAAAATCCTTCCAGGGAGATGGGATTCCTTGGGTTCTTCCTGCCTGGCTCAGAGCGTTCCCGGCCTCCCCTTGCAGGCAAAGCTGCACCTAAGGCCCCCATCGCCTGCTCCCTGTTTCTTCACCATCTTGCTGCTTGATCACCACCCTGCCCACGTCCAGGCCTGGCTTCCGTCCTGCCCTCTTGTGCCGTATCTCCCGGCATCTGGCCCAGTCCTCACAAGTACTCACGAGCCCGTCGGCCTGTGTCTATCCCAGCTCCACTCTGGTTCCCCTGGTTCTGGACCCATCAGCTACCCCTTCAGATCAGCACCTGCCAGGGTTCGCACCTGCACCAGCCTCAAACCACGTGGGGGTGCCCCCACGGAGCCCCCTCCTGGCACAAGGCTTGTTTGTGACTTGCGCTCTCTGTTGGCCGACGCGCTGTCCATCTCCGGCCAGCCCCACCCTCCTGGAAGCTCTCCAGCAAGCACACCTTCTGTCCTCCCACTTGTTCAGCCCCAAAGGTACCCAGCACTAAACCTGATAAGCGGAGCCGACTTGGTTGTGAAGAAGCACAGATGCGCCCACGCGCGCTCGTGCACACACATGCGCGCTCGCTCACCACTGCACGCTCACTCACCATCCTTTGCAACCAAATCCATTGCTGAACCACTCAGCTGTCAACAGCTATTTGGGAATCATGACTGAAGAGGCCCAAATTGCCTGTGTACCTCTCTTCTCATCTTGCCACTCCGAGGCAGCAAGAGCCCTTAAACAGCGATTAGAACATCCTCCCCTCCTACAGCGTAAATAGATGCTGGTCTCTGAGTAAGGAGCGGGGAAGGGAGGCTGGGAGGCATTCGGTGGGTTTTTCCCTTGTCACAGCAACCTCTTCGCTCCTCGGAGGCTGCCTCAGACGTTTTAGAGGGAGGCAGCGCCGTAACTCACGAGATTAAAACATGCCCGCTTCTCCTCAGACATGTATTCTATATGAAAATGTGGTTTATGGGCATCAGATCCACAAATCTAAAGCCCAAGCAATTCTACCTATGACCATCAGTCATGGAAGTTACACTCACTGAGAAGGAAAATTTACACGACCACGGTTAGCCCATAACCAGCGACGGAGCATCCCCCCCCCTCCCTGAGAGCCAGGTCTCCCTGACAACTACCCACCCCATTTTTACTGGCTGGTACCCAGACTAGTGGCAATGACTCTCAAATGTGAGTGTTTATCACGAGACACTCTCAAGGCCCATCCCCTTCTACTTTGTAGAAAGGGGACTAGATTAGGCATCAGGGAAAAAAGGTCAATTTCCACCTCTGCCACTTACCACCCAAGTGAAACTCAGCCCTTGACCCTCTCTGTCCCAGTTTCCCTCTCTGCCTTGACAACCTCATTTGCAACTGTTGTTACAAGAATTATCTTAATTCAGCAGAGCATAGTGGCAAAGTTCTAAGGCTCTGGAGTCAGATTGCCTTTCAAATTCTATCACTTGCTCTGCAACCTTGGGTAAGTTACTTAACCTCTCTGTGCTTAAATGTTCTTCTCTGTAAAATGAGGATAATAACAACATTTGCCTCACAGTGGTGTTATGAGAATTAAAGGAGTTAGTATATGTGTCGGGCTTAGTGCCTGGTATATGGTAAGTGCTAAATAAGGGTTATGTCAAATTCATTCATTCAAAAAACATTTACTGAGCACTGTATTCATTTCCTGGGGCCGCCATAACAAAGTACCATGAATTGAGGGACTCACAACCACTGAAATGTGCTGTCTCACAGTTCTGGAGACCAGAAGCCCAAGGTCAAGGTGTCGGTAAGGTTGGCTCCTTCTGAGGGTGGGAGGGAGAATTTGTTCTATGCCTTTCCCCTAGCTTCTGATGGTTTGCTGGAAATCTTCGGTGTTCCCTGACTTGTCGAGGCATCACCTCAGCCGCTGCCTTCATGTTCACATGTCATTCTCCCTGTGTCCAAATTTCCCTTTTTTATTAGGACACCAGTCATATTGGATTAGGGCCCACGCTAATGACTTTGCTGTAACTTGCCAACATCTGCAAAGACCCTGTCTCCAAATAAAATCACATGGTGGGGTCCTGGTAGTTAGGACTTCAGCATATTTTTTTCTGGGGGACACAATTCAGCCCATAACAAGCACTTACTGAGGACCAAGGACTCTGCAAAGTGCCAAGAATACCAAAATTCATGAAACGTGGTCATGCCTGAGGAAGTTCATACCTGAATGTGGGAAGCAGACTTACGTGCATTAACTCCATAAGTATTGTATCAGGGAAATATACAAAAGACAAAAGGAACTGGGGCAGTGGCACCGGAAGAGGGATTTCCAAAGGTTTCCCACGTGTGCTGGGCCTTCAAGGATGAGCTGGATTGACGTGTCCCAACAGCGGAGCCACAGGCGTCTGGAAGCACGTGGCCTTTTCTGGGAATGCAAGTCCCTGATGCGGCTGCAGTGTCACATGGAACTCGGGAAAGATGAATCCAGAAACATTGTTAAGACTAGATTTCGAAGGGCCTTGATTTCCAGATTTAGGAGGTTTTTTTCTCCTCGAGTACTTGCCTTAGGTCAAGGTCCGCAGAAGCTGACTCGGAGACGAGGATTCTTGTGAAAATGAGTTGTTAGGAGATGCTATCAGCAAGAGCCCGAGAGAAAGTAGGAAAAGGTCAAGGTCTTCCAAGTTCTTCCACAGGCAACCTTAGCCTAGTCCTGCAGGGGGAACTTACAGCCGCCCTCCCATTAGTCACAGGTTCAGGGCTGCCCCCTGGGGAACTTAGGCTGTCCTTGCTCCATGGCAGAGGGGAAGTGGCTCTGGCAGCCTGAGGGCAGTCCCTCAGCAAAGAGACGCTTGGCTGTCAGGAGGAAAGGCACCTTGGAAGCTCACGTCCACGCAAATGGTGAAGAGATGAGAGGGCGGAGAGCTGGTAGTGTCCGCTACAATTACAGAGAGTCATTCCACTGTTTTAATCAGGGAATTAAGTGATCTGATTAAGATTAAGAAATCTAACTGGTAATGGTATAAACAAATGGAATGGCAGGGAGATCGGCTGGCAGCAAGGAAAGCTTAGAAAGCCATGGCAATGGTCCAGGCAGGAGCTACTGGGGATCCAAACAAGGATGGGGGTGGATAAGGAGACTAGAGGGGAGAATGGGGATTAGAGAAACATTTCTGGCTAGGATCTGATGATCATTTGGCTTTGAGGGGATAAAGGTTGGAAAGCAGGTTTACCAAAGATTACAGAAGGATGGTTTTGGACATGGCGAATGTATACAGGATCCCCAGCTCAAGATGCCAGTAGGCTGGTGGAAATATGGGCCTGGAGATCAGCAAAGAGGCCACGGCAGGAGCTATACATTTGGAAGGCATTGGTGTGTAGATGGTAGGAACCAGGCAGGAAGGGTAGAGGCTGAGAAAAGATCAAGAAGAGAACAGTAGAGCATGTCGACCTTCGAGAGAAGAGCAAAGAAAAAGAGAGGAAGAGAGAGCAATAAGGTGGGTTCAGAACCGCAAGAGATGTAGCAGGAGGCAAAGGGAAGAGGAAGTTTGCAAGAAGGAAAAAGTGGCGAATGGCATTGAACGATGCCTAGGTGTCAAAGGAGGGTAGGGAATGAGCAGAAGTCATTCGGTTTGACTATTACACAATCCTGGGGGAGGGAAAAATCACACCGTACTAGGCTGAAGGGGGAGTAGAAGGAGAAGGGGAGGTACCAATATATACCAGTGCATCGCAACATCTGGAAGCCTGTTAGAAACACACAATCTTGGGCCTCACTGAATCAGACCTACTGGAATTCTGAGGGTGGAGTCCAGGAATTTGGGGTTTACCAAGCCCTCCAGGTGATTCTGATAGGCTAAAGGTTGAGACCACTGATGCATACAACTTTCAAGAAGTTTGAGCAGAAAGCTAGGTGACAGCTTCGTACAGGAGAGACAGTGCACAGTTAGGACTGAAAGTTGGACCGTACTTCACAAACGGAAGGAAGTATCGAGAGAACATACAGATAGTCCATTGGTTTTGTAACTAACAAAGAATAGATAACCTGCAGGTTACCGGCTGGCATGGTTAAGTCTGACATCCCTGGGCAAACTGCTAAGACAAGCACCCGGTGGAAATGGGACGGCTGTTTCTTTCGGTGCACGAAATCGGCATCTGGACCATAATTGTCACCTAGATCTCTCACAGCCTTTTGCAATCAGAGCAGTGACTGATTATGGCTATGTGTACCCAGCACAAAACCAACTGTCAACCAGGTCATAGGAGAAGCAGTTAAACGTCTTTGTTTTTAGAGGCAGATAAGTTGAGATGTTGAGGTGAGCTCGTTGTGGGAAATCTTGCCATAGCGCCCAGACCTCTAATTCCTAACGTCTGATTTCATTCTAGTTTTCTATTGCTGTGAAACAAGCCATCCCAAAGCCGATGGCAGAAAGCCAAAACAATCAGTTGGGGATTGGCTGGGCTCAGCCAGGCGATTCGAGTTGTAGCATTCGAGTAGTTCGAGGCCGTAAGGACTCTGATTGGTGCCCAGGTTCAAGGGGAAGGGACATAGATTCCACCTTTGCATGTGAGCGAGACAAGGTTTCCGGAGAGCATGTAAGGCAGAAGCTATTGTTTTAGCCATTTGTGCAAAATACGATCTGCCACAGGAAATAAATCCTCAATGGTCAACCCCGTTATAACCTTGCTCGCTCTGGCAGGTAAGCCCCAGCCCGTCTCTAATTACCCATGACCAGGCTGATTTGTCATTCCAATGACCTTCCTTTAGAGGAGGGGCGGGGACAGTTGGAAGGCAAATCCTCAGAAGGTCTCCATGGCCAGAAATACTGCCCTGGGTCCAGGCTGGAGGCTCTGGAAACCCCCCACGGAGAGTCCCTTCCACCTTTAGGAGTTAAGAACAGGGAGGGTGTGGTCGCTGGAGGGACAAAAGGAATTGATCAACAGCCGGAATTACATCACCCCTTCTCTTTGTTCATTTTTCTTTACTGTTGTTCTTTTTCCTGTGTTTAATTTCTCTCCTTCCTCACTCTCCCCTAGGACCTCCCCCTGAGAGATGGGGTTGGGGGGTTTGATTGATTGGTGCTGAAAGCAGGGAGGTTGGAAGTAGAGAGAGATCACCTTACCCCAGATAGTTTCCATGGCAACAGGGACAGGTTGGTGGGAGGGGCGGGCAGATAAGGGCCCCACTTTGGGGTTCAGTGTGCGGTGGAGGTGAAGGCTGGAGTGTTTACAGTGGAGAGAGGAAAAAAAAACAGCCTGTTCAGCTGTGTCAGGGAGTGGAAACATAATTCGAGACAGCTTGGAGGCTGGCCTTCGCTGACCTCGCGCCCTTCCCTCTCCCCTCGTTCGTTACCCGCCAACCCTAGCAGCAGTATTGGCGTCCCCGCCACCCCTCGTCCTGACTTGTAGCCCTTCTGGGCATTATTTCCTCCAGCAGAAGCTCTCTCTTCCTCGTCTCCTCCTCCTTTTCCTCTCTCTGCTCTCACCTCTCTTGCTCTGTCTTGGCTTCTAACCTGGAGGAAGCCACAAAGCCCAATTCGCATCTTGCCGGGGTCTGGGGCGAAGGAGACAGCCCTGCTTGCTTCCTGCTGCAGCCCGGTTGGGGGCTGTCTCCTGGCCCACCTTCCCACCTCCCGCGGCAGCCTTCACCTGCCATTGTTGGGGGGCGGGGCAGGTGGAGGTCCCAGGGAAAGAATCTGGGAAATCAGCAAAGGCTCTTCATTAGCCCAGAATACATAGGAAGCCCCTGAATGGTGACCACCCAGGCATCGACCACCCTCCCACACCTAGCACTTCAATTCCGCCACCAGACCTGGCCACCTTAGACAAGGTGTGGCCCAGCAGTTCCTCTTGAAAGCAAAGAGGGATTTTCACCCTTTTACTTTGAGGCTACTCCTGCTTCCCCAAGGATGGATCCAGAAATTGACTCTCCCTCCTCTCCCCCCACCGCCTTCTTCCCTCCATCTCTTAACTCCCTGGCACCGATGGCCACGCACTCGAGGACTACAACACACTTTCGTGCTCTCCACTCGGTTTCCTTAGCCCCCGTTGGCTCCTTCAGTGTAACTGAGCAACAGAAATTTCTGTTCTAGTTCCTCGAAGGAGGCTGCAGAGCAGGGGAAAGCAAAATGGAGGCTCTCCAGCCTGGGCCAGCAACCGAGGGGACGGGGGTGGGGGGCACCTGGGCCTCAACGGGCACGCGCGCTGACTCACCCCTGGACGGATGCCTGCAAGGGCAGAGTCCAGGTGGTGTTTCTCTCTGGATCTGAAGGGTTTTTTCAGTGCCCAACACACAGAGGGCCTTAAAAATGCATGCTGTTCCTCAACAAGTTAAATGTAGAACTCCCACATGACCCTAGGAGCAGTTCAGCTCTTAGGTACAGACCCCGAAGAATTGAACACAGGGACTCGAACAGATACTTGTACAGCACTTGTACGGCAATGTTCATAGCAGTATTATTCACAATAGCCAAAGGTGGAAAGAGCCAAAGTGTCCATCAGGGGATGAATGGGTAAATAAAATGCTGTCTGTGCGTACAATGGAACCATAAAAAGGAGTGAAATTCTGACACATGCTGCAATGTGTGAACCTCAGAAACACTATGTTAAGTGAAAGAAGCCAGACACAAAAGACCACATACTGTCCATTCTATTTATATGAAATGTCCGGTATAGACGAATCTATAGAGAGAAAGTAAATCAGTAGTTGCCAGGGGCTGGGGAGGAGAGGATAATGGGAGAGGCTCGTGGGTACGGGGCTTCCATTCAGGGGCATGGAAGACTTCTGGAACTAGAAAGTGGTGATGGTTGCAGGATATTATGAATCTACTCAATGCTACAGAATTGTACACTTTATTTTTTTATTTTTTTAAATTGATTAATTATTTTTTTTGGCCGCGTTGGGTCTTCATTGCTGTGCACAGGTTTTCTCTAGTTGCGGCGAGCAGGAGCTACTCTTTGCTGCGGTGCGCGGGCTTCTCATTGCGGTGGTTTCTCTTGTTGCAGAGCATGGGCTCTAGGCATGCGGGCTTCAGCAGTTGTGGCTCGCGGGCTCTAGAGCGCAGGCTCAGTAGTTGTGGCGCGCGGGCTTAGCTGCTCCGCGGCATGTGGGACCTTCCCGGACCAGGGCTCGAACCCATGTCCCCTGCATTGGCAGGTGGATTCTTAACCACTGCGCCACCAGGGAAGTCCCCAGAATTGTACACTTTAAATGGTACATTTTCTGACGTTTGTATTTAACCACAGTAAAAAAAAAGAAAAAAAAAAATGCATGTTGCTGTGATGCTGTGTGCCGTAGGCAGGGCCCCTGAAATTTGGTGTTATCTGCACCTATGGAGACCAACCGAACCCACACTGGCTCTCCTGGGGCCATCTTGCTTTTAGCACTGAAAGCCCCTCATTTCTGGGCGCAGAGGGCTGGTTGCTGACTGTCTTTACACTGGAATCCTGCCTCCTGGGTGTGGGAGCTGGGGCCGCATACTTACCTTGTCTGAGTCTCAGATTCCTGCCCTGTGGTGTGTTGCGGGATAGATGTAATGATAAATAAAACACTCATCACAGCGGACGGTTACAGAGCACTTACCCCACTCCAGGTGCTATTTCCAGCCAGTGCTTCTAGCATGTATGTGAACCCCCTCGGGGTCTTGGAAATATAGATTCAGATTCGGCAGGCCTGGGACAGGGCCTGAGCCCTGCATTTCTAGTGGGGGATGCAGAAGCCGCTGGTCCACAGACCACACTTCGAACACCGGTGTTCTAAACTCTCTGCGTCTGTTAATCCATTCATCTCCACAACCCCTCAATGAGCGAAGAACTATTACATCCCCTTTCTACAAACAGAGCCAGAGGAGGTTCCATGACTCACCCAAGGTCACATAGCTGGGAGATGGTGATAGAGTCAGGATTGGAGCCCAGGGCAGCCTGGCAACAGGCCACAGTGGTAACCAGCACCCTTTTCTGCTGCAGAGATAATGTGAGGAAACGATTCGGCACCAGGCCTGCCACGGGGTGACTTGTCAAAGACTAGTAGCTATTGTTGTCATGAATTGCATTAGAAGCCACCTTGTCCTTGAGAAATCAGCCATCTTTTCTTATTCCTCACTAAACGATATGATCTCTAATGGCCCTCCAGTTCTCATCTAATCTACAGGCAAGGGACAACCATTCCAGCCACAAGTTCAGAGCAGTCTTCTTTCTCTGGTCTTTGCTTTTCAGTCATTTGTGTGGGACGCCCCAGGGATGCGCTTCTCTGCAACTCTCTCATCTACAGGTCACAAAGCAAAGAGACCTAGTCTCCCACCCTCTCATTGAGCAATAAGCCCCCAGGGCCAGGGCTGATGACATCCTCATATCTGTAATCCCCAGCGCCTAATCCTGAGCCTGGCACGAGTACTCAACAAACACCAAGTATCTGTGAGCTACCTCTGTGCCGCCTCTCAAGTCTCAGTTTCCCAATCTGTAAAATGGAGCCATTAATACGTACCTCGAATTCTATCCCATGAAATCAGACGATTGAAAAACAATCGTTTCGCATGGTCCCGCGGATCTATGATGAAACACCTACGGTGTGCCTAGAACTCTGGTGCAGCCAGAGAAAGAGAGACAGAGACATCTGAAACAGAAACCTCCTGTCCCCCACCTGGTACTTTTGTGCTTGCTCACGGCAGATGGTTGTAAGGGAGCCAGGAATCAAGAGGCGGACTGCAGAGCACAATGCTGTGTTTTTAGGCAATTCTGACCGGGGTATGGGAGCCTGGGATGGCTCTGTGAGAAAAGGAAGAGGACAGATTTGATCCGGGTCTTGATCAAAGTCCAAGACGATATCTGGATGTTCCGAATGGAGGCGGTTTCCCAAGCCAGACGAATACCAGGAGCTGACAGCTGTCCCCCCGGCCCCTGTTCAGAGTCTCCTGGACTGCTCTGATCTGGAAGGGAGCGTGAGGCCAGAAGCCTGGCAGAGAAGGCAGCCGGGAGGATCTCCATGAGCTGGGGGTCCTCAGAATAGGTTTGTGCCAGAGGGGGCGGGCCTGAGGTGGTCCCCTCCGGCCCGACCAGCGCCAAAGCCCCTGCAGCCTTTTCAGCTCTGGCTCCTGCCGCCCCCCCCGCCCCCGCCCCCAGGCCCTCTGCAGGGACAGCTTCCAGAGGTCTCCCTGAATCCATATGTGGGTTTTGGCGCTTCCTGTTTTTGGCTCTGCTTGGCGGCGGGGGATATGACGGGTGGTTGTGTGATTTGTACAGCTGTCATTAGGGTAATTGCACGATATTTTCCCAAATTTCTCCTGCAGCTTCAGGCTGGGTTTCCAAACTTCCTGCCCTAACAGGGGCTCTGGTGAGAGGGGACTGGCTCTGAGCCTGCCCGGCAGCTGTCGATGACACCCAGGGGCAGCCCACCCCGCTCTTCCCAGGGGACCAGGCACCAGGGTGCTAGGAAAGAGGTGGAATGGCGCCCCTGGATCGGCGGCCCGGTGGCTTCAGATAAAAGGCACAACTGTGGTCATGGCTAAGTGTACCCAGGGTCCCTTCCCCCTCTCAAAATGGAAACAGATACAAATCAACCCGTGTCTCTTCTGACAAAGCAAAGACTGCCTTCTCGTGACACCAGGACTTGGAAAGCTCCTCACTGTCTTCAAAGAAAGATGACAGACCGAAACCCTGCACCCTATTTCTCAGCAGCTTATCAACCCGGACCTAATGATACGCAGAGTGAGGGTCTCAAGCTGGCTTAGGTTAGTGCCAGACAGCTGGCGTTGAAACAAGGTAGAGAGCTGCAGGGGCCTGGCCCAGGTGGGGAACGTGAGCCTTTCAGCAAGGCGAATTAATGGACGGCAGGATGAATGGAGGCCGGGGACAACTTTGGGTCTGACTGGTGAAGGATTACCTCCCTCTCTTCTCAAGTACATTTGCCCACTGGCTTCCCATTCAGCCTGACAGGTTAATACCCCGGACTAGCTCCTCTACCCTTCACACACACACTGACACACACACACACACACGTGCACGTGCGTGCACACACACACAGAGTGAGAAGGAAAGCAGCCCCTTTTTTCTACTTGTGTCTGGGAGCTGGGCATGAGAAGAGGCTTGGTCCAGGGCTCCAAACCCTTTCAGAAAGCGAGAAAGGGCTGGGGATGATGCTGTCTGGACATGGCTTCCTCCCGCAAAGATTCTCCACCCTGGGTCCTCTGAGGCTGGATCAGCCAGGGAGGTCACAGGGCAGATCTGCTGGCTTTAGGCCTCAGGGCTCGTGTTCCTTGTGACCGGCTGGCTGGGGAGTGGGATGCACCGTGGAGAGCCTCGTCACTTAGCATTGCGTCTGCTCCGACAGGATGCCTCCGAGTAATGTAATTTATATTTCATGCACAATTGAAGCAGCTAATGGTGTTTCCCCAAGGGGGAAACAAGTTGTTATAGTGTTAATTACGTTGCAGGCATGTTCCCTCTCCTTTGCCCCCCAAGTGCTCCAAGGGAAGTTACCAGGTAGCAACTGAGTGGGTGTCCAAGACAGTGGCTTTGGTGGGCTTTACCGATGGCAGGGCTGTGCAGTGGCGGCCAAGGATTTCTTCTTCCCTGCTGGGGGTGGGGTGGGGGAGGGGAGGGGATGCGGGAGCGGCTTAAATTGCCTGGTGGTCTGGGTTTCCTTATCTAGCCTGGTAGTGGAATCCCACTGGGCTGGGATGCTTTTCTATTCACCGGGACACTGCTGTTGAGGAGAAAGTACAGATGATACATTTAGAAAAGGAAGAAAAACACTATCAAAACAAACCAAACACAGTGAATGGTGACACACCTGGGGGCTAGCAACAGCAGGACACTGTGACCACTCCTAGGCCTGTGCCATGGACTGCATGTTTGTGTCTCCCCAAAATGCATATGTTAAAAACCTAATCTCCAAGGTGACGGTATTAGGACGTGGGGCCTTTGAGAGGAGAACAGGCCACGAGGGTGAAGCCCTCATGAATGAGGTTAGTGCCCTCAGAAAAAAGACACAAGAGACCTTGCTTTTCTCCTTCTTTGCTGTCTGCCATGTGAGGAGACCAGGAGAAGATAGCCATCTGCAGACCAGGAAGTGGGTCCTCACCAGACACCAGATCTGCCAGCACCTTGATCCTGGACTTCCCAACCTCCAGAACCATGAGAGATAGATATCCGTTGTTTAAGCAGCCCAAACTGACTAAGATGGCTTGAAAGGGAAAAGGGAACCAGTGGTTTTGCCCCAGTTCAGCTCGGCAACCACGGAAGCAAGGCCATCAGACAGGAGCTGTGGCTATTGGTAGAGAAATGCAGCCAGTCTCAATACTGTGACCTGGAAAAGAGATTCAGGAGGTAGGATAAATACCCTGCCTCACTCTCCTCTCTCACTCCAAACCCCTGCAGGTGCCTCCCATTGGCAACACCCAACAGGGAGCCAGAGGGCCAGGGAGCCCAGTGATGCCATCTGCAGAGGTCAGCCTCCTGAGACAAGAACAGAACAAAGATCAGAGAATGGATATGAGTGGTTGGAGAGGAAATCTCCACATCTGTGCAGACTTGTCAATGCACTTTTCCTGGTATTTAACACCTGCAGGTTGCTTAGGACAGCACCCGGTCCATCGTGAGCACCGTTGGTGGCAGTACTACTGCTGCTGGTGGCTGTTCTCCCCATCACGGCGTGTCCAGGAGGTCAGAGGCCAGTTCTGGCATCCCCATGTAACAGACAGGAGGCCAGGATTCTGGGGAGTCGGGAACTTCAGGACTAGGATTCAACCTCCGTTCGCTCATTCAGTTAACATTGTGTAATTCATGTGTCAGGCATCATGCAGAGTTCTGGAGATCCATGTTGAGAGCAAAATGGGTATGATCCCTGCCCTCATGGAGCTTACAGTCTAGTCAGAGAGACGGGCTGTAATCAATTAATCCCACAACACTTGTACTATTGCAAACTGAAACAGTTCCTTTGCAGGAGAGCACCCCAACCTACGCTCAGGTGGACGTTGTCAGGGCATCGTCCCTGAGGCACAAATTGTGGTGTGAGAGCTGAAACATGGAAGCCAAGGACAGGTTGATTGGGCCAGGAATTCTCAACCTTCAACGGGCATCAGAATCCCCTAGGTGGCTGGTTAGAGCTGAGCGTGCTGGACCCCACCCCCAGAGTGTCTGATTCAGCGGGTCTGGGGTCGGGCCTGAGGATTGGCTTTACTAACAAGGTCCCAGTTGAGGCTGATGCTGCTGTTCTCAGGACTTCCCTATGAGAACCACTGAACTGGCTCAAAGGAGGTTGGAGAAGCATATTCTGAACTGGGAGAACAGCATGTTCAAAGGTCCTGGGGTCAGGAAGGAGAGTCTGAGGCTCTGTGAGGCCAGCGTGGCTGGAGTTTGGTGGGCACAGGGGAGTGCCAGAGGTGGAAGATGAGTCTGAAGATGTCCACAGGGGCCAGACGGTGCAGCACAATGACTCCAAGTTCGGTTTTTAGCCCAAGAGTGATGGGAAGCTATTGGGGGCTTAAAAACAGGTCAGTGCTATGACCGTATCTGCATGGCTCTGGCTGCTTTGCAAAGGAGTGTGAGTGGACACCGGGTGGCCAGTTAGGCAGCCTCAGACTTACAAACGTCCCAAGGAAATTTTTGTCAACTGCTTGGTTGCTGCTACCTAGAAAATGGACTATAACCCACATTCCTACCCTTTGCCCATGGAGGCAGAAGCTTTTGTTACTGTTGTTGGCTACAAGGTGAAGGTTTTTCTCAGGGGCTGGGTTTACAGAGAAGGCATGGCCTCTCTCCTTTAGGGGTCTCTTTCTTTTTTTTTCTGTGCCATTTGGCATTTGTCCCAAAAAGTAGTAAATTTAAGACCAGCGGCTATAAAATGTGGGCTTTTAAAAACATGAAAACCACTGCAAGAATCAGTACAAGTTGACATTCAGAGTTTATTTCTAAAAATGGAGTGTTTGTGGAGGGATGAAAGTCAGCATTTCTGATGCTGGAGGATGGGGGATCACTTCCATGTGTTTCCGACCACATGTGGGAGGAGACTGGGAGCAGCGTGATACTTATGAATGGAGTTCGGGAGCCACTCTTCCTGCGTACGAATCCCGGCTCTGCCACTTACTCATCGTGCCTCCTGGGGAGACAGTATCTCTATGCCTCAGTTTTCCCCATCTGTAAAGTGGAGATAATAACAGTAACTACTTCATAGGGTTGTTTTGGGGATTTGATGAGTAAATAAACATAAGGTATGAGAGTTTCATACCATCCAAACCCAGGTCCAGGGGGTCATATTTGCATCACGTGGGTAGACATCAATGCCCTCAAGTCAAATAATTAAAGGAGGCAGGAGGAAGGAACAGGGTCCCCGTGGCAGGGAAATGGCCAGGGCAGCGCCAGGAGGCCTTGCTTCTGGGATGTGCTCATGTGTGCGCATGTCTCTAACCTGCTCAGAGAGCTAAAGCCCCCAGCCAGCAGACCCGGAGCTAAATGTGGTAAAAATAGCCCGTGAGTCCGGGAGGCGAGGCTGCCCTGTCTGACTGCAGCCCTCACGCACTGCTAGGCTGGGAGGACTGGGTTGGCAGGGAGGCGGGTGGGGCTGAGGGAGATGCTGGGTGAGGAAAAGAGATGCTGTGCTGGGCTTGCTGGCCCCACAGTCCCCTCAGGATGCGCGCTCAGGCTACGCACCGCCTCAGGATCCAGGAGAGAGACGGGAAAAAAGGAGAGAGACAGAGAAATTGAGGCGGGGGGGGGGGGCCGGGAAGAAGAGAGAGACAGCAAGAAAGAGATAGGTAGAAATAGAAACAGAGAGACAGGGAGAGGGAGAGAGAGAGAAGGAGTATGAGACACAGAAGGAGACAGGGAGACACAGAGACCAAGGGATTTGGGGACACACGCGGATCGAAGCCAAGACACACCAAGACAGAAGGGAGAGAGACCCAGAGAGGGGATGAAGGTGGGAGACGCAGAAACAGAAAAAGGAGAGAGAATCTGAGAAACAGAAGCAGAGGGGAGAGAGCCAGGCAGCCATAGAAAGAGGCCGGGGATGCTCTCAGGGGCTCAGGTGGGAGCAGGCAGCCCTAGAGGCGGGGGTGGCGACTGGCCCCCAGCCCCTCAAGCCAAGGGATGAGGCTGCACCACCGTGAGTCACGTTGACTCAAAGTTGAGTGTCCCGACATCCTAGAAAATCCTTAGGGCCCCGGGGACCAACCCCCATCCATCCCTCTGCTGTGCTGGCATCAGGCTGAGAGGCAGCAGGGCCCACCCCACCCATCGCCCCGCCTCCAGCTTCCACCCCGACTCAGGGGTTCAAAGACACCCAACACCAGCGCCTATACACGGAGTCAAAGGCCACAGAGCGCACAATCTCCGTCTCAGAAAACCCCTGCTTAGCGGCGAGGTGAGCGGTGGAGAGAGGCCAGGGGGGCCAGGATTGTCAGGGAGCTTGTTGGCCCGGGAGCCGTCGCTGTTCGGATGTGCATGAGCAATTGCCGCTCCGCGCGCCTTCCCCTGGCAAATTATTCCGCTGGAGTTTCCTCCAGCGTTCGGAGCTGCGCTGCTGTAAGTGCCAGAAATCATGTACATTAAGCCCAGAGTGACGGCAGGCTTACGGATGGACTTACCTTCAAACAGGGGCCGCCGAGGTGCTGGGCGTGGGGGGTAGCACTTTCTGGGTGCCGCTCTCCGCTTTGTCGAGGCCTTAGGCGGTCAGGTTGGCTGTGGAATCAATTTCTCACACAGGCCTGGCTGGGGGCCACGTGCTCCCGAGCAGGGATTTGGGACGCAGCCCCTCAACCCACACCTCTACCTCCCCCGCTGGAGACCTTCCCCCCACCTCCACCCTGAGAGGGATGTGTTTCTGTCTGCCTGGGATGCTAGTGGCGGGAGACCAGCCAGGGGTGACACCCTGCTAACTCAGGCAGACACGGAATGCCAGAGCCTGCCTCTGCTCCTCAAAGCCCTTTCCCCAGTGCCCCTCGCGAGGGCAGCAGGCATCCTGAATGCTAACTCGCCATTCTGGGCCCTGTCCCCACTCTTAGCCCCTCCCCTTCTCCAAAGCGGGGTCTGAGCTGTCCATAGGGCGGTCTGAACTCAGCTCCTCTCGGCCCGGGATCCACTGTTTCACCTCTCTGATTTGGATGGCTGTCACTCAGCTCCTCCCGTCCCTTGGGACCCCTCCCCTCAATGCCTCCCTGAAGCCCTGACTTCCCAGGGCACCTGCTCCAGGCAAGGCTCCATCCAGCACCTCCCTGAGCAGTGCCCTCGGGCAGCTAGGCGCCCAAGGTTTGTAAGTATCAGGGACACAGCCGGGATCAAGAGACCCCTGTAGGGCTCTCGCATTGTCCTGGAGCCCCTGCCAACCCCCCTCTGTGGCAGATTGCATTTTCCAGAGATGCTTCCTCTTGGTGACTTGGACACTACTTCCATGGAGAGGTGAGGGCTCTGTTCCCTTGCCTTAAACCTAACTGTGGAGGAAGTGACCCTATGTGACTTCCAAGACTAGGTCACAGGAGATGATGCAGCTTCTGCCTGGGTCCGTGGAACACTCGGGCTTGGGACCCTGAGCTACCATGTCTCACTGTCCTGAGGCCACCACGCTGTAAGGAAGCCCCAAGCAGCCTAGGCTAAAAGACGAGGCGGAGAGGCCCTGAGGCCACGGGCAAGGAGAGAAATGGCTCAGTAACCCCCCACCCCAGCCGTTCCCGTTCCAGCCCCTTTCCAACTGCAACCGCATCAGAGACTCTGAGCAGAATGGCTCAGCTGAGGCCTTCCTGAGTTCCTGACCCACAGAAACCATGGAATGTCACAAAATGGCTGCTTCTGTTGTAGCCCACCAAGCTTCTATGTCCATAAAACCAACTCTCAAAGGCTGATGATAAAAATAAAAATAGAAGATGTACAGTAATTACTAAACCAAGACCAAACAACCCAATCTCTCTCTGATCGTCAAAAGGCATCCAGGGGGCTTCCCTGGTGGTGCAGTGGTTGAGCGTCTGCCTGCCGATGCAGGGGACATGGGTTCGTGCCCCGGTCCGGGAAGATCCCACATGCCGCGGAGCGGCTGGGCCCGTGAGCCATGGGCCGCTGAGCCTGCGCGTCCGGAGCCTGTGCTCCGCAACGGGAGAGGCCACAACAGTGAGAGGCCCGCGTACCGCAAAAAAAAAAAAAAAAAAAAAGGCATCCAGGGAGGCGCAGAGCACAGGGGAGTGTCTGTTGTCATAGCACAGGGTCCAGGTATCAGAGGCAGGGGTCCAAGCCACCAAGACTCCCAGACCGTACCTGGGTTTATTCACAATCCGTGCAGCAAACTGGAAAGCACGTGTGACCAGAATTGCTGGCTTCTGAACTCCTCGGAAGTAATGAACAAGCAAATGACATAAAGGCGGGAATCGTTTCCAAAAGCAATGCCTATGGGTCACACACATTCAGTCCAACATTTCCAGATGTTCTCTTTGGTGCCAGGAACTGTGTCCTCTACTGACTAGAGGGGTTTGGGTAGCTGGTAATCTGGACATGAAGGGTCTTTTTTCTTTTTTAGCATGAAGCATGGATTTCCCCATGGTGCAGTCACTGCTCTGGGGCTCTGCAATGGGAGCGTCACAGAAGTCCACTCCTACTTGGGGAACACCTTTCTGTTTTCTTCTCCCACTCAGGCCAAAGGCCACGCTGAGGCACTAAAAGGTGACGACAGACCCTGTAGTAGAGCAGTTCCGAGTATTTGCGCTGCCACTTCCGGCATGAACTACCTGAAGTGAATTACTTAGCCTCTCTGTGCCTTGGTTTGCCCATCTGTAAACCGGAATGATGGTAGGACCTTCTCACGGGCGTTTTCGGGGTTAAATGAGTTTATATACATAAAGGGCTCAGAACAGGACCTGTGCTGTTGTTTTCGGATTCTAGGTCATTAGCGCTAAGAGATCCTGTTCGACTTATTCTCGAGACACAGCTGTCGGGGGCGAAATGTAGCATCCCTGACGCTATCCCGTCCTTGGCATCAACCCCTCTCCCTAACTCACATGCCTACACGCACGCACACACACCTACATTCCGTAACCGGTGGCCACACCACACTCAGGTAGTAGTGCAGGAGGAACAAGCCGCTTTATCCTCTCCGGGCAGAAGCACGTGTGTAGAAGACTGATGCACAGCATCTGCCTGCACTGACAGAGGAAAACACGTCCCAGCTGGCTCCGCGGCCCCTAGAGAAGCAAGGCAGAGGCTGCCCTCGGGGCCCGGACCTCGGGAGTCCTAGGGGGACTTGGAGGCCGGGTCCTGTGGGTCGCTGCCACTTGTCTCCTAATAGCAAGCCCAGTCTCCCGGCACCTGCCTGATTCCAAAGCCCCCTCCCTCTTCTGGCTGTTGTGTGTGCAGCAGGCTTTCTGCTGTGTACACGGTCTCCAAGGGGACGACGTGTGGGCTGTGAGGCGGAGGGGCAGGGATGGGAGCGATCAGCGGAGACGAAGGACTTACAGGGCCTTTCCCTCTAGAAGCAAGGCAGCCTCTACTTAGCTTCTTGACTCATGGCCGATCTGACCCCAAGGTGGCTCTGCTGGACCAAGGCTCTTCCCGAGTGAGAGAATCCAGCAGGACCGTGCTGTCCACAAAGAGCGGAAAAGGCCTCGGGCCTCTCACCCTGTGAGACTTTTCACAGCGGGCTGCACCAGGCCCTGGCAATTTTTGCAAACATAGACTAATGTCACAAAAGGGAAAACTATCGGAAAGAAAGTAATCAGTCTCGTCGGGAGGATCTATTTAGCAAAAGGAAAGCATGCACTTTGGGACGGATTCACTTTCCAGTTCTGTAGTCATTTAACAAATATTTATGGAGTGACAACTACATGCAAAGCCCTGCAGTTGGCTTGGGGCCCCTGTCCCAACAGAATTCAAGGGCTTTCCCCGTCTGGTAGGCAAATTATTGGAAAGCAACTGTACTGGAAACTGTGCTTCACAGCTCTCCAACTTCAGGGAACATAACTGCACCAGGGCCCCAGCTGCCCAGCTCTGAAATGCATCCCAGCATCTCGGCCGAGGCTGCACCTCCCTTTGGCCACCCCAGCCAATGACTGAGCGAGGCGCGGTGCTAAGGAGAAATGGGAATCTTCTGCCAGCTGACTTTGGTTTGAGGACAGCCTACTGGCCTCACTGAACCTTCCAGAGACCGCAGGACGGTCTAAGATGCTCCTTGCCCTCTCGCTTTCTCTCGGGTCAGACGGCATCACAGCCCCCCTGCTCTGCCCGCTTTGCCAGCTCCCTCCACAGGCATTTCCCCTAATAAAATCCTGGCACATCCTCTCCTGACATCTGCTTCTCGGAGGACCCGGGCTACCCCAGAAGCATTGCCACGTTCTCCTCCTCCATTCTCGGCACGGCCTTCCCAGATGGACCACCCGGCCTCTAGCCGATACGAAGCCCTTGCAGACACCTGAATTGGCTCACCCATTAGGAGCCTCTTGGTACTCTGGCATCTCCCTGGTAGATTCTAAGCTCTGTGAGAACTTACAACATCCCTAAGGCTCCTCCCTTTGCTGTTTCTCAGAGGCGTTGCTGACCCATCGCAGGGAGGACCTTGCCACCAAACTCTTACATCATATTTCAAGAGATTTCTGGGATTTATTAATATAATTGACAATTACTATTGCCCGAGGAGTCCAGAGCCCGATGCTAAGCTGTTTACGTGCGTTACCTCACTTGACGCCTAACCCTCTCGGCACGCACCCCCATCGCCCACACCCACCCCCATCCATCCGGAGGATGCCCTTCTTCCAAACGCAGTTCTATGGCTTCGCTCTCACTTAGCAGCCCCTCCTCCTCTGCGACTCCGCATCAAGACATGTGCAGGCAGAACACAAAGATCTGATCTTACAAAGTGTGAGCATTTTCCGAGAGACAGCCGATACCCAGGTTGAGAAATTCCAGGCACACGGCTTAGTAACAAAGTCCAGCTTTGCCTCGGTTTACAGATGATACGGTCAACTCCTCTTTTTAATCCTACTCTGTTTTTACGCTGCCCCCATCCCACCCCACCCCCAGCCATTTCTTTCCTCCCTGTGTCTCGGCTTCTCAGTCCTTGAAAACCCAGGCCTCTGGGCTCACATCCAGGACACATCCCAGGCATCTGCCGACCCTCCGAGCTGGAAGCACCGTCCCCAGCCTCCACATGCGGAAATGCTCTCCCGCTCACTCTGGGACACGGCCTTACAGACTAACAGAAAGCCAAGGGCTGGCCGTCCGTGAGAACTCACACAAGGTACTTGGCATCTCTGAGCCTCAATTCCCTGGTCTGTAAACCAGGGTCATTGTGAGGGTGAAAGGCGAGGGTGCCTCCAAAGTTCCTGTAAATCCTTACTACTCCAAGTGCGGCCACGTTAGAAACGCAGACTCTCAGGCCCCGCCCAGACCTACTCAATCAACCCCCAGGCTCACAGCACCTCTTTCCTTCCAGGTGATTCAGGTGCACACTGACGAGCCTTGTTTTGACAAGCCTTGTTCTCCGAGCTGTAGATCTTCACGGTTATTCTCTCTTCCTGGGAAACACCCTGGGGAGGATTTCGGAGCCACTGATCTCTCTGCCTTTGCCGTTTCTCCTCCCCGTTACCCCTCCCTTCTCTTCCTCTCCCCCCGCCCCTTCAGGGCTGAGATGTCCTCTCTACCCTATTCCATCACTTCCTCTCCTTTGGTCAATTACACAGTCAGCACTCCCAAACTCACCATTTCTACTGCCTCAGCAAAAAGGGGAATGCAGGGGGAGACTTGGCGATGCATGTACAATGGGAGGGGGCCACTCATCACAGCTCCAAGGCCTGCAGGGCGTGGAGAGAGGGCTGGAAATGTACAGAGGGGCCCAGGCAGGGATACCACCCGGGGCCAGCCCGAGGCATCCATTCACCTCTGGTTCTAGGCCATGCTGGGTGGTGAATTGCCCCCATCCCCTGTGCCTGATGTGTAATATATTTTCTGTAATTACAGTGATGCCGTCTGTGTATACCTTAAATGACTGTAGCACTTAATTATTTGTGGGTATACAAGGGATGCCTTTTTGCCCCAGGAGAGACTTAAAGACGCCCGGTTTAAGAACCACAAGATCAAAGAGAAAGGGAGAGAGAAAATGAGAGGAAAAGTCATTCTTCCCCTGGGAGCTTCTGGGAAGCAGGGGTGACCCGATTTGGCCTTCAAGGAGACCTCAAGCAAGGCCAAAAGACCCTCAGGTAGCAAGAGCAGCCTGTCCTCAGGGATCCAAGCTGAGGCGTGGAGGTGAGAGGTGATTTCCAGAGACTAGCAGGACAGCCCAAATGCCTGGCAGTCCACACACAGCCTCTGCCCTCCCTGGCGGTCTGCACTGTCCTGAGTAGCTTCGTGGGGGGCACACATCCAGAGCCTACTAGCTGTCTCAAATATCCACCTTCTTCTTCCCCCGTAGACATAAAATCCCCAGTATTTAGCTGGACATGTGCTCCTCTACCCGAATAAAGACCACACAGGCCCCAGCCAGTATGGTACGGCCATGTGACTAAGTTTGGCCAATGGGATATAAGCAGAAGCAACTTCCGGAATGTGTTGTAGAAGGGAAGGGAGTGCATCCCTCTTTGGTTTCTTCTCCTTTCTGCCCGATAGAACAGGGAGGTCATGGGGCGCTCGAGCAGCCATCTTGAACCATGAGGTAACTTTGGGACGGGAAGCCATGCTGGGCAGAACAAGATCAAAGGCACCTGAGTCACTTGTCTTACTTCCGACCTCTGGGCTTTTATGTGAGAGGTCCATTTCCGGCGTGTCTAGGTCATTGTTATTTTGGAGGGTTTCTTACTCACAGATGACCAAAATCGAAATGAAAAGATACGCAACACGGCGTCTTAGATCAGGTTCTCCAGGACACACACAGACTTCGAGATGGAAACTTATAAGGAGGAGGTTTAATGGCGTGTGGTCTCAAGATCAACGCTTGAGTTGGAGCGAGAGAATTGGGCAGAGAAGTCGAATGGCAATGAGATCACAGTAGTGGCTTTGGTGGATCCCACAGGGACCTCCAGAGTGAAGACGGCCCTTCTAAGTTCTTCTGAATTGAGACAAGAGGGCTGAGGCTTTGGACTTCTCTGGGCTTCGGTTTTCTTGCCTGTAAAATGGGCATGTTAGCGATCTTGCCTTCGGAGTGAGGATAAGACAGAGTGTGTGTGTGCAGGTCTAGCTGACAAGTGAACAAACACGAGAACCAGCCTGGGGAAGACTTAAGAACTTTGTCCTTGTCCTGTGGGGGCCCACATCTGTGTCACAACTAAGTGACCTGTCTGTGCATCACAGAAGACAAGCAGGTGACTGTCCTTCTCCAGAACTTTCTCTAACACTGTCACTTTCCCCAAATGGGAGAATTCACCGTCTCCTCCTTCGTGTTCCCACCATACTCCATTCTTAACACCATCGTGACTCTTACCACATTGAAAGGGGCTGTTTTGAGGCTCTGAGCTCTGTGATCACCTCTGTATCTCCAGCTCCCAGTTCTGTGCCAGGCAGACAGAAAACGTCCGATGTACGATTGTTAAATCAATGAGCGTCACTGAAAGGGCCAAATCCCCGTGATGTCAAGAAGACAAAGATTCTTCACCCCGAGCCAGGAGACACGGCTTTGAGTCTCTATCTTACCATCCCTTACTTAGAGCCTCCCTGAGCCTCAGTGGGAATCATGACAACGAACAGGGCTGTTGTAATGATGAAATGAACGGTTAGTGTTGAAACTGCAGAACACGATGTAGATGTTACACTGTTGGAGGTGGGGGAGGTGTTCATCGAATCGAAATCTGTGATTCTGAGGGATTGCTTTCAGCCCATACACTCCGGCTACACCGTCCCGCAAAATTAGGCGGCCACCGAAGCGTAGGACAAGGGATAACTGGCAGCATCCCAAGGGTAGCCCTAACTCCAGCCTCTGTTGCCTGCAAATGCAAGCTGTTTGGCCGCATAGGCCGCCAGCGTAAAGGCCTTCCAGTGGGCCTAGCCCTGGAAGGACAGATGCAGAGGGGCAGCTAAAACACAGCAGTTAGATGTGGGACTGGAGCCGCCTCACACCCCACCCACAGTGCCAAGGGGGTCCCTGCACAATGCACACAGGACTCAGGGACAGGACAGGCTCCCTCAGGGGACGCTGTGAGGGATAGCAAATAACCCAGGCTCTCTAGCTGTTCCAAAGCACACACAGGTGAGGGGCCCACCATAGATCTCAAGGGAGGTCGTGATGCACCTATCCCCGTCTGGCAGGAAGAGGAATTCAGATCCTGAGTGGAAGCACTGAGGGCCATAGGAGGAACTCAAAGCACCCCGGACCAAGAAAACAAGGGATATATCAGCCAAACTTTTAAAAGGCTCCGTTGGTCAGTGTCTAGGAGCAAACTGGCCCGGAGTCAAATCTTGCCTCTGCAACCAATGAACTGCATTACTTAGGTCGAGTATATAACCTTCCTATGCCTCAGTTTTCTGATCGGCAAAATGGGGACAGTCATAATTCCGACCTCAGGTGGTTGTAAGAATTGGGTCGGCATAGGTAAAGCTCTCAGTGGGCTGGGAATTGTGAGGAGGCTGTAAGGGGGAGACCATCTGCGTTCCTGCTGGTAACGATCACCCGCCGCAGGCTCTAGCACACAGGAGACAGGGCCCCCCCTCAGGAGGGGCTCAGGCCAGTTGGAGATAGGGTTCTCTGCCTGCAGGTCCAAATAACACCGCAAAGCCGAATGCGGCCGGAGCCCAGTGAGGGGTAGGGAAAGCAACAGTTTAGAGCTGCAAACCGAGAGAGATGTCTCAGGGGCAGGCAGGACCCTTCTGGCTGTAAGGCAGAGAAACGCCACTCAAACTGGCTCAGTGGGTAGGGGTGGGGGCACGGAAGTTACTGGCTCCGGAAACCAGCACGTTAAAAGGTGCTTGGCTTCAGGCAGGGCTGATTCCAGGCACTTATCCCAAGTGGTGGTGACAAGATGGCCACCAGAGGCCTCAGACTCACGTTTCGTCAGTAGAGCGACTGTGACAGAGAGGATGCGCTTTCCCAACAGTTCCAGAAAATTCCCCAGGTCTGCCACTGCCTGGCTAGAACTGGGGCCAGCTCGAGCCATGGCCCGCCCCAGGATCCTGGGCACGTGGCTGGGTTCACTTGATTCCTACAGACTCGGGGGGGGGATGGGTAACAGGTACTGACGGGTCAGGCAAAAGAACTGCTCTCCCCTTCCAGAAGGCTTCTCTAAGGAGGTGAGACTTGAGCCCCCCCTCCTTGTTTAAATAGTAACTAGCATTTGTTCAAAGCCACAAATTGCAAAGGGCTGGCACCTGTACCATTTAATCTCTTAACACACTGGAATCAATCCTAGGCTGGGGAAACCTGACCACGCGAAGGCCCAGAGGTGGGCGGCCCCGGTGGGGGAAGATGAACCTGGCGGCTGCATGTAGGAGGGACGAAGGGTCCAGAGCCTGGTGAGTTTCGTTGGGTTGGGGATCTTCTTCACAGCTGGGGGGCCCATGCCTGTCTCTTTCCAATTCATCAGTAAAGTCCCAGGGTGGCGTGGCAGGAGGGACAAGGAGAGGGGCAGGGTGTAGGCATAGGGTAACAACCAGCTCAGGTTTGGAAACCGGCTTTGAAGGAGGGAGTGGCTGAGTCAGATGCGATTCTCCAGTGTGGGCTGAGGGAATAGTGACAGACATCTCCGACGGAAACGGGGAACACTATGGGGAGAGAAGTGGGGTTCATATGGATTGAAGGTGCCACAAGAGCGTTCCGGTGAAAGTGACCACGGGCTGAGGCCAGAGCTGTGGATTTCAGGGTCCTGAAATCACCACCGAGCCCGGGGCATGGTTTGGCCTGGCTCCTACGGGAAGTTTGGGGAGAGAGGGAAGCAGGAAGTGGGTAGTGGGCCTTGGGAGATGCCCACATCGAGGGGATCAGACGAGGAACATGGCCACAAAGAAGCCAGTGAATGTGCAGCAGAAGTAATGAAAATTGGATGGAACGGGGGTGGGTGCTTGGCGGGGCTGGGGGCAGGGACACATGTGGGAAGGGCTGTTGATGAAGAATGAATAGTTTCCCAACTCCAGTGGTCTCAGGTCCTTGGAATGAGGCAGGCGGTGGCCTTTCCGCTCCAACAAGGGCTGGTGGACCAGGGTTCATGTCCCTCCAACAGGTACATACTCAACAGAATTTGCCTCAGCCTAGAAAACGGGGCAGAAGGGTGTTTAATCAATGCTTTCATGCTAGTGACTGGAGAGGAAGCAAAAGACAGAACCAAGGGGAGAAATAGGAGAAGGGGAGTAACTGTGGCACCCCTACACACACACACACACACACACACACACACACACACGGGGTTGAGAAGGGGAGAGAAATCATTTCTGTTCTCAAAGAATTCCTTGGAGAATCCTCCCCAGACGCCATCTTCTCCTGAAATATAAGGTTCTCACACCAGGGCACGCGTGCACACACCCATAGGGACGGGGCTGCTTGGCCCACACTCGGCGGGCTGTAGAGTGACACAGCGGTGGGGGGAAAGGAGCGGGAGGGAGGGGACCACAGCATCCCATCTGCGCCCACCCGTGGTCGAGGAGGCAAGGGATGGGGCCGTCAGCCTGAGTGCGGGTGGATGGACGCTCAATCCTCCCTGCTGGCAGGCCAGGGCAGGCGCCATCCCCAGATGTCAGTGTTAATGCCTTGATAAACAGGGAGCTTGCTGGAATGCGGCTGTTAATTGGGGATAGAGCCGCAGCCTTTAGCTCCGGGAGCAATGGTTAATGACGGGCCCGCTGGGGGAAGCCGCAGACGGTTGCCACTGTTCGGGTTCTGTCCTCTCTGCTTCTTAAACAGCAGTTTATCTAAAACTTGAAAACACTTTCCTGGGAATAATTATTTCTTGGAAGCTACAGGACTGCTATCAGATTTCACAGCCTGCCTGCCGGCGGGCTGACCTTCTGTAGGCCGAGGGGCCGGCTGCCTTTGGGGGCACAGTTTCACCGCTGCTCCTCGCTGCGTCCATCTCTTTCCTGGGTCCCCATCGTGCAGCCACTGTGGGCACGTTGGAAGGGGCTTTGTGGCTGATTTAGGGCTGAGCGGGAGGTTCATGAAGCACACATGGGCAGGAGAAGCAGGAACCTCAGGAAGGCGGGAGAGAATCTTCAGCCTTCCAGAGGAAGACGCTTCTAGCATTGCCAAAACCCACCTGGATGCCTCAGGGTGTCTGTGCTGGCCCCAGGCTTGGGCCGAGCTCCAGGTCTACTGGTGAGAGAGTGTCAGGGAACAGGGGCTGTGGTCGCCAAAAGACCCTCTGTGGGCCCCGTTGCTTTGTCAGAGGCTGTTTCCAGAACGGCCAGCTTGCAGCAGCACGGGAGGGGCAGGGGGAACAGGGGCAGGGACCCGAGGCCCCGCCAGCTGTTCAGATGAAAGCAGGGGCAGCCCTGCCGGAGGGGGCGCCCCAGAGCCAGAGCTGGCCTTTCCTTCCGTAGTTGGGCCCCGGGGACAGCTGCCCAGGCTGTGACAGGGTCAGCCCAGGCCAGACCACGACAGGGCACTCAGCCTGGAAACATGGCCGCGGGCAGCATCTTCCTTGGATGTGGAGGGCAGTGACACAGGCGGTTAAACTCAACGCGCTGGCCACAGGCCAGCCTTCCGGCTTGGCAATTACACACTGTCTACCTCTGCCTCTCCCCGCTGCCCCATCACCTCCCTGTCAGGCGGCTTTAATGCCGCTCGCCTCTTCCTGTCAGCAAATGTTTGTGTGTGGCGTTGCCGGGCGACAGCTGAACAGGGCCTGCATTCTCCTGGCCCCTGGGCCCCTGGCGGAGGCTTCCCTCCAAGGGCTTTGCAGGCCTTATGTATCAACACTGCGGGAGCTGCAGCGTAGAGAAGCACAGGCCAGGCTCCTGCAAGGAAGGGTTGCTCTGGCCAGATGGGCCGGAGATAGCTGGAAGGTGGAGCCGGGCCTTTCTCAGGCTCCCAGCTCCTCGGGGAACTGTTTTGTTCATCCCCCTCTTCACAGACACATCCGGGGAGACTGGAATTCATTTTGCCAAATGCCGATAAAGACAGGAACCATGGCTCCGTCCCCCGGGAGGTCACATGTGGCTCCCTGTCCGTGGGAATCTGGACAGCAGGGTGGACCAACAGGCATTCGGTAAACACCGTATATTTATGGAGACACCCCGAGGTTTAAGAGGCAAACTTGGATTTCAAGCCAGTCTCTGCCAGCCACCAGCTGTGGCCTCAGCCTCTTACACCACCTGTCTGTGTCTCTGCTTTCCTATCTGCGGTTTGGGGCTTCTTTCTTGCTGTGTCTACGGAGAAGCAGGATGGAGACGTCAGATCAGGGAAGGAGCCTCTATGCAAATGAGGAAAATGCAGGGAGAATAAGTGAGCCAGGGACCTGGAAAGAAACAGACAGGACCAGGGAAAAGGAAACCAAGTAATCACTTGGTATTTTTTGTTTTTGGTGGGGGTAAGACCTGAGAGGATGGCGCCTGATGGGAGAAGATGCTGGTGCGTTAAAATGATAGCTGATGAACTTGGGTGAAGGGCGGCAGGACGGGAGCAAGAAAGGCAGCAAAACACAGGGGTCTTCAGGTCACCCAGACCCAAATCCAAGTTTGGCTGCATCCCGTCCTAGCTGTGTGACCTTGGGCAAGTTGCTTAATCTCTCTGAACCTCATCGATCAAATGCAGTCCGAGTACTTACCTTATAGGGTTGCTGTGACATCACAGCCTGAGGGACGATTGTGAAACTGCAGGTGTGCATGTGAGTGTGTTTAACTAGTGATGAAGCTGGCTTCTGGGAGCCGAAGGTCCCCTGTGAGCTGGGAGGGGCAACCCTGAGGCAGCTAGAATAGGAGATCCTGGGTGTGGAGGCTGAGGGCAGAGGGATTGAAAGCAGGTGCTCTGGAAACTGAGAGCCCGGATGAAGGATCAGAGATAGGGTGACCAACCATTTTGGTTTGCCAGGGACTGTCTCAGTTATAGCACTGAAAGTCCCAAGTCCTGAGGGAAAACTAGGACAGGTGGTGACCTTGGCTGAGACATTCTGGCACCAGCTCCCAGGAGAACGCAGATTCTGAGCAGAAAAGCAGAATAGAGCCTGCCTAGATGGAGCAGAGAAACTAAAAGAGAAGGTGGTCCAAAATATTTTAAGAGAAATGCTTGCACCCAAAAATACACGCACCAAGAGGTCTACCAGCCTCAACTGTCATGTTGAAAAATTAGCAGCACCATAATTATCTAATAATAGGAGAGCAATAAGGAACGGTTAAAGAAATGGTGTATCCATACTGTGGCATCCTCGGCAGTTAATAACGAGCAAAAAGTATCTCTAGATTGTCATAGTATGGGTTTCTGGAGAAACAGACCCTAAGACAGGTGCAAATTATTTATTCAAGAGGTAGAGGAAACACAGGAGAGGTGTGGGCGGTAGGTGGAGGGGAGGGGGAAGGGAGGCAGGGAAGGGAAGGCCGCCAGTAAGAGGTGTGTTCTCAAGCTACTTACCACTGTGGGCAACCGGGGCTCATTCCTGCAGGGGAGTTCGAAGAGATGCCCCAGCGTTACCGCACCCGAGGAACAGCGCGTGAGCGGGCAGAATTAAACACCAGCTCCCGAGGTTCCTAGGTTGAGGGCTGCTCCCTGGGCTGTTAATTCCCTGGCACTGCCAGCCAGCCTTCCCTGCATTTAGCAGAGCTTTGGGAAAGCACTCAAGCCGAAAGATGTGGACCCTGGCAGTTAGAAGGCATGCCAGGAAGCGGGAAGTCTCCAGGGATGCAGCCGATCGGGTACCGAAAGCATGTACCAAACATAAGCGTTGTCGTGGGGTTTCTCCTGATATATTAAGTGCGTGTGTGGCAGCGGCGCGGGGGAGGGGGGCGGGTGCAGAGGGCTATGCAAGGTGTGATTGCATTTTTGTTATTAAAATGTATGTGTGCACGTGTGTGTTTCCGGGTGCACCTATACGTGTACATAAGAAAGAAAAAGAAAATACAGACACCATGCTGTGATCGGGAGCTGAGGCAGGATCCCCTGTTTCCATAGTCTGAATTTCTCTAAACCAGACTTAGTTTTGTAATCCATAATAATGATTATTATTGTTATTATTTAAAATGAGAGGGAAAATTAAAGAAATTGAATGCATCATCTATGAGGAGAAAAGGAGATAAAGGTCCAGAACCCACCCAAACCCTTCAGGCCAGATAAATTCCAGAATTGAGAGGTTTTCCTTTATTAGAAAAGGCAGACCTGTAGAAAGTAAGACCACGTCTTAGGAAACATCCCCTGGTGGGTAATCAGCTACATGAATATTGCTGTGCTCAAACATACGAATAGTCACAGAAAGCGGGGGAAATAATGACTATAAAAAGGCTCACATCAGCTCAGACCAGGTTTTGCTGCCAAATACATTTCTGTGAAACGTATAGAACCTTTGCATTTCTGTTGCAGATCAGGGATTGTGGACCGGTAGTAAGGAAAGAGAGTTTCCAAAACTAGAGCCAGTGCGACAGGGCCCTCATGGAATAATACAGCATTGGGACCCTTCTGCCCAGCTCCTACCCGGGGCACAGAGGCTGGAAGGGGGCCACCCGGACCCAGGTGCTTCTGGGGACCCCTACTTCCTGATAAAGTACCCGTGCCACCTTAGAGCACGGGTGTTACGACCGAAACGTTCTGGGCAGTTGAATCCCCTGGGGATCTTGTGAAAATGCAGATTGTGATTCAGTGGGTCTGGGATGGGGCCCAATAATCTGGATTTTGCACACGTCCCCAGGTGAGGTCAACGCTGCTAGTCTGGGGACGGTGCTTTGAATAGCGATGTCATAAAGTCTATTCGATTGAACCGAAGTGGGTCTCCATGTACCTCTACCCATCAGTCACGGTGGTCACGAAGAATGTGTCCAATTGTCCTATAAATCATCAGATTCCTTTGATCGGGTGCCGGCAGGGAGAACATGATGGGGCAGGATGGTGGTATTGGGAGGGGAAGCCAAACAGGAAAGACCATCTTCCTTTGGGAGCGGGAAGACTTGAGAGATGGCAAGACCAGGACCAGAGAGCAAATAAAAGCTTCACGAGAGGAGACCGGAGGAGCAGATACCTGAGAATGACTGCTTCATGCTCTTTTATAACCTGGGTGTCTGGAGGTCTCGGCCGTAACGGTGATTGATGGGGTGTATTTAAACCCAGCACAGTAGACAGGGTATTGTATTGTGGAACTGTAGCTCCGGTCAACCTCAGCAGGAAGGGTTTATATCCACCCATTCCTCCACCCTACCCTGGGTACTGCCACCTTATTTCTTATTCTCCTCCTGCTTGGTTGCAGTAGACAGGGAGAGAGGAGCGTTGCCTAAAAAACACAGGTAGAGAGCAGAGGCCAACAGCATAGGTCCCCTTTGGAAGAATCCGCACAGCCTGAAAAGAGCCTATTATCTCAATGGTGACAGAAATTAGAATCATGGTTACCTCTGAGGGTGCGTATTGATGGCATAGAGGCAGGAGGGAACTTTCTGGGTGGGGGTAGGAGGCCTGAAGATGTTCTCTAACTTGATCTGGGTAGTGGTTACACATATTCATCGAGCTGCATGCTTAAACTTCGTGAACTTTACTGTGTGGTTGTCACATCTCAATTAAAATTGGGAAAAAATGAAAGGGAACCTCAACCCTGCCATGAAGTAGGTGGACCCGTCCTGGGCCCTCTCAGAGCATTGCCTAAGAGGCTGCTGGGCCACAAGGGGATGACAATTGCCTAGGGGACTGTGTACCTTTACCTGAACCGAACTAACTAGGTGACATGAGTCCACCCCAGGTGTGATGATTATGCTAATGAGACATGCAAAGATGTCTCATGATTTCACAGTCACATAACATGTTTGTGAAAAACCTGGTTTGGCAAAGATCCCAACATTCATTATGCTCCCCCTCCTTAGTCACGGGAAATTTATTAGCAGTATCCATGTGCCCCAGCTTTTTCTGGGTCTCCCTTGCAGGTAGGTGTGTCCTGTACCCATGCGAACAGCTAATTTCAGACCAGTGAGGAAGCAAGAAAGAGTGAGGCTTGGGAAGTTCTCCTTTAAGAGAGGGATATGTCCTTCTTCTACATTTCCTCCATATTGCTGCCTATGGTTGTGATGGCTGGAGCTCTGGCAGCCTTTTTAGACAATGAGGACAAGGGACGTTGTCTGGAGGCGGTAAATCAGTGAGCTGGAAGAAACCTTGGTCTCTGGCTGTTTAACCTGAGAGAGAGAACTTCCTATTTTATTTTAAACGCACAGTTATTTGGATTAGTTTTATTATATTCCAAGAGATGGTACCTTTGCCTATGTGTAATGGCACCTGAACTCTCTCACAGTATGGTGCACATTGGCCCCATACTGACTGTGTGCCCTGGATTGTGGGGTGGAGGGGAAGGGCACTGGAGAGACCCTATACCAGAGAAGAAGTGGAATAAAAAGGCTGGGATTCAGGAGTGGTGGGGTGCAAATGATTCCAAACTAGTCCCCTCCCCGTATCCCTATCCTTACAATGTGACTTTATAGCTCCTCCCATCAAGGAATAAAACCTATTTCCCTACCCCTTAATCTAGATTGGCCATGTGACTTACTCTGGCCAATGAGATAGGAACAAAAGTGACCCAGAGGTCTGAAAAGCACTTGAGCATTGGCACTTGTCCTCTTTTTGTCCTTGGCACCCTACAATGGCCTTGTGAACAATCCCAGGGCTAGCCTGGTAGAGGGAGAGAGATGTCCCAGTCAACATACCAGCTAGATGGACCCATGAATGAGGCCAGTGGAGATCTACAGAGCCCAGCCCAGACTGGAAGAAGCACCTGGCCAAGCCAAAGACTAGTAAGAAATGATAAACGGTCATGTTTTAGACCACTAAATCTTGGGGTAGTTGGTTAAACAGCAAGAGCTCACTGAGACAGGGGCCATGCCTCTTGAATAGCAATGTTCTCACCATTTTATCCCAGGGTGATGGCACTGAAGAAGGAACCAAAACCGATCTGGAAAATACAAGACACCCCAGCCCTGTGTCCCCACTAAGGTTCCACCCTCGGCCCCCGATTTTTCCCATCTCTCAGCTACATACATACCTCCTGCAGGGGCACAGAGAGAAGTCCTGGGGGACCTCTTCATTCCTCGGCAGTGGACCTTGGGTGGGAATAGCAGGTGGCCACAAGGGGATGGTCACACATGCATTGCTTCCTAGGGCAAAAGGCAGGCTCAGCTCCGGGAGCCGGGAGAGGAGTGCGGGTGGAGGAAGACCCAGCCCTTGGGGCTAGTTGATGCCTTTAAAACATGCAGACGGGGCTTCCCTGGTGGCGCAGTGGTTGAGAGTCCGCCTGCCGATGCGGGGGACACGGGTTCGTGCCCCGGTCTGGGAAGATCCCCCATGCCGCGGAGCGGCTGGGCCCGTGAGCCATGGCCGCTGGGCCTGCGCGTCCGGAGCCTGTGCTCCGCAACGGGAGAGGCGAAAACAGTGAGAGGCCCTCGTACAGAAAAAAAAAAAAAAAAAAAAAAAAACCATGCAGACGTACAGAGAGAACGAACTAGTCTTTTCTATTATAAAATACGTGCTTAGCATATTTATGTAATAGTTTCACCACGTGCAGTGAATTGAGTTCCTGCATTAGGGGTGATTTGCTTCGCTGCTTTTGACGCACTTGTGTAGGTCCCCAGCCTTTGTCCTCGCACACAAAAGGACCCCTGGTGGCTGATGGGGGTGGGAGGGGCGTGGCCTGGGGTGGGAAACTGGCCCATAGGCCATGCCTGGCTTTTAGCTTCACTTTGATGGCCTGTCGGATGCTGCCCCCATGAAACACACATGTGAGGGTGCTTCCTGCAAGGAGCCCCCCTCAGGGCGCTGGGTCCTGCTGTTTACTGGCAGCAGTCCCCAGAAGATGGGCGGCTGGGGAAATTGGAAGACCGCCAGGAGCCTGAGGATATGGCCCCCTGGGGCTGCAGGTTGGGGTGAAATGGTATGAGATGTGGGGCTCAGCCGGCAGAAAAGACCGACCTGGCTGTGGCATTTGTCCTGGCCCCCACTTCTCCCCACAAAAGCCCCTTCCATTTTCTTCCCGATTCTTTCTCCTCTCACTTTCTTTCCCTCCTTCTTTTTCAATCTCTTTCCCCTTAACTTTTTCTATCTTAATTGGTCATAACATGGACGTGAAATTCTTTTTATTATCTACTATATTTATTGAATACAGTTTTATGTTCCTTGCTCTTAATTTTTAAAGTCGATGAGCTGAACATTTTATGGTTTTCTTTCAAAAAATTTTATATCACAGCGGTAGTCATTAGGGCTGTTCACAAATATTCCGCTTCTCCGTTTGGGCACATGGCTGGATCGGACATCCCCTCCAGTTGGGGAGTTACCTCTCTGCGTGTGGCTTGTTTGGGCCAATTAAACGTGAGCCCTCCTGGGTGGAACCTCGACAGCCCGCGAGCTTAGGGGTCAACTTGCTCTCCTGCTGCTATAGTGATGGGGGAAGCTTATGTAGGAGGTGAAAACTTTCTCTGCCTGGTTGTCTGAGTGACTGTGGTGGGCATACTCTCCTGGCCCACCCACGTCAAACACAAAGTGTGAGTAAGGAATAAACTTTTTTATATTAAGCCACTGAATTTGTTAGTGCAGCCTAGTTTTACTTATTCTGACAGATGCAATTATTTCACTAGGTATCTTCCTCATTTGACTATCTTCTCTAATAAGAAATCATTTACTGTGACGCTAAAATTATGATCTGTGCAAATGTTTAATCTTGGTGGTGGGGAAGGTCAGGACTTCTTCGAGGATCTGATAAAACAATGAGCTCCCTTCCCCCCAAAATGTACACATGGCATTTTGCACGCAATCGCAGGTGTTCGTGGGCTCCAAAGCACAAACGCCTTCTCTAGCCTCAGACACGGATCCTGCACCTCACAGGGACAGGATCCTGACCATTCCAGTGGCGTCCTGATGACAAGAAGCCGTGCGTCACTTCAATTGCTGGAGCCACGGCAATCAGAGCAATGTGGATAATTAGGTTTCCATGGAAGTTTCTTAGGGTGAGAATGAACTTCCACAGGGATGCCGTTGGCAGCAGACAGGGATCTGGGCACTTCTGGGGCCACACCTCGGAAAGCCCCTGTCAGGGTAGAACTCAAAATAAAGGCTAGCAGGGAGTCGAGGGGTTTGGCAGACGGCAGTGACAAAGCACTTGACCATGACCCCGCAAGCTCGTCCTCATGGATTTCTTTGTGCTGAGAGCACTTCCTTGATCTCTGACACGCGCCCTACATCTAGAAGAATGCCTTTTTTCACTCTGACACATGTGACACCTCTTGGCCTTTGTGAATGTCAGTTTCATCATTTGCACAGCCTAAATTACTGACTGAAAAGATTCCCTTGCAAACTGGTTGTTCAGAACCGGGGACAAATGTCCCCCATGAAAACAGTGTTTAAAATGGTGGTCAGTCTCCTTAGACAAATCACCAAAGTCTATCAGCTGCAGCTGAATGCTAGAAAAGGTCGGAAGCCAAATGTAGGCGTCTGTGCAATGTGACAGGAGAGAAGGAATCTGCCTTCCTTGTCCATTTTCCATCTCTCATCTCCTTCCCTCCCTTGGACCCAGTAAGCCTCTTCACATCCCCAAGGCACACTGTTTCCAAAATCACCCCTCTTTCTCCAAATCTCACTGTCTCAGTGTAGCTGAACCCAAAAAGGCGTTCAGAGGACAACAAGTTTATTGGACTAATTCTCACTAAAATGTGAGTGACTGAGAACCCCTTCATCCTCTCAGAAGAATTCCTATTTTTTTAAGACAAATGTCAGAAACCCAACCGGATGCCAAATCGGTAGCCCATGTAGCAAAGGAAAAGAAAAACTGTCAAGAGCAGTAGAGGAACGTTTTCTGAGAGTTTGCCTCCTGGGATCGAATCCCCAAAGCACAGCTCTTAATTGTTATAGCTTCCTTCCATCTTTCCACCAGCCCACACAATCTCTAAAACAAAAGTATTTTTCAAGCTCACCACATTGAGGTTTCGTGCATGCGTGTGTGTGTGTACACGCGTGCACGCACAAGTGTGACTAAGGGGGCATCGTAGGCAGGAAAAGCAGCAGCTGTCAGCAACCATGGATAAATCCAGTGTCCATTAAGCCAGAGGACAGCCTGGAACAGGAGTAGTGATGCCTCCTCCATGCCAACATCACACAGAATCTCCCATAACAAGTGAGTGGCATTGTCTGCAAAGCAATCTGGCATCTTGGGAAAGGGAAACCCTTCTTTGAGGGAGTGGGTGGTTGAGGAAGGATAGATTTTTCATTCCTCAAAAAGCACTCGCAGAATATAAAATTAGTCACAGCCCCTTGATATTGGGAACAGCAATCGAATTCACGAGGAGGCTAATTTGGCCTAAAAACACAGCTCTCTGTGCCACGGGGCTATGTCCAGAGTCCTGACAGACGACACAGGCTTCGCTCCCTTCCATGGGGGTTCGGGAGGCACCTCCCAGAAAGAGGCTGGGTGCCAGAAAGGAAAATTTCGCCCCTTCCTTCCTTCAGCCGCTTTGTCTGCAAGATTGGGGAAAGGCTAGTTGGCATGTTTCAAGGGAGCAAATAATTAGTTCTCTTGGAATCTCGTTTTAGATTTTAATTCTTAGTCTTGGAGCCAAACTCTAGGAGCAGAAATTTCTATCTGCGGCTGGAAGGACTCAGTTCCGGCACACTAAAAAAAGGCCCTGCTTCGGAGGCATTTTTCCATGCATGAATCAAATTATTCCAGCTGGGTTTTACCAACACGTAGGCAATCAAAACCTACTTTAACTTGCTATTTTATTCTTTATTTACTAGTTCTATAAATACGATGATGGGTGTGCTTTTATATTGGGCTGGGGGGGCGTGAGGAGAAGTAGCAGCTGTTTGCAGCTATGGGTCACGTGTAGGTCCAGGGTTTGCGGGGAGACAGGCCTGCCGCCATCGCCCCATCTGCGGTGAAGGCATCTCCCGCCCACTGGGGTCTTGGCTCGCGAGCGTGGCCACGAGTCCTCCATTTGCCAGACCTGTGCAGAGCGCCTTTGCCACCCTCCCTTCCTTCCTGGGAGGACAAGGGCAAGCTGAGTTTTCAAAAAGGGCATCCAAGCCTGGTGTGGCAATAAGAATAAAATACGATTCCAATCCAGGGGCGAAGCAGACATATACAGGTGGCAGCCAATTCTGACCAAGGCAGGAGAAGGAGCTTAAGATGAGGGGTTGGCCTTCGGTGGCCTTCAGTTCTGATACCTGATGATTTGATGAATTATATCTGCGCGCCAGGCCCCAGTGGGTAAACTTAAGGATTAAGGGGGTGGAGTGCCAGGGAGGCAAGATTCTGACTCAGCATCAGGACGAATTTGATAAAGATTAGAGTTGTCTAAAATGAATCGGGCTGCCTTAGTGGTTTTCTGAAGCATGGGGTGACGCTGAGGAGAGGCCGTGGAGAGTGGGCTCAAAACTCCAAGGAGCGTTAGATTTGACGGCATTTGATATCATCTCTGCCTCGGGGAGGCCACCTTCCAAAGGAGGTGGTGCGCATGCTCCTTGCACGCAGAGGGAAGCTATCTGTGTGAGACGGGAGGCGCCTACAAGCCAAGGAACACCAAGGAGTGCCTGTGACCGCCAGAAGCTGGAAGAGGTCAGGAAGCATCCTCCCCTAGAGCCTTCAGAGGTGTGGCCCTGCCGACACATTGATTTCAGACTTCTAGCCTTCAGAACTCTGAGAGACTCAGTCTCCGTTGCTTGAATCCATCTGGCTGTGGTTACTTTGTTGTAGCACCCTAAGAAACGAACACAGTCAGCCTGGCTGCCCCCAGCTTCAGTGGGTTCTGGCCGGGCAACTGTCTGCCTGCCCCCGCCGTGACTCCCGGCCGCCCGTGGACTCTTGACTGATCTAGATTTTAGTGTATTAAACATTATTGCAAGGGGAGCAGGCAGCATCACCTGGTGCGAGCAGTGTCGCACTTTGGTTATTTGGAATAACCAAATCCAGAAGCAAAAGCCTTCTTCCCTCTGCAGTTCTCTGAGGGCCACCATCTGGACCCCTGTGCCCACCCCAGTTCTCTGGCCCTTTGACATAGCCTTGTCATCTGGACCGTGTCTGTCTGTCTTGAAGGTGTCGCTCTCGGGGAAAGTCGACCATCCCACATCGAAGGGGACTATCCCCAATGAAGAGCTGGGGGCGCAGATGCAAATTGGGGTCCACGCCCCACATCTGGCCTCTATAGTGTTGTAAAAAATGTGAATTAGAGCCACTGCTTCAAAACCGAAAGATTTCATGTTAAAATAATTTTCCTGTTTCTTTTGCAAAATTAGAAAATCTGATCTCAGCAGCTAAAGCAGAGAAGCCGATGGCCCCTTTTAGACCTCGACATGTCTATCTGGCTTTTCACAGTCCCCAGCACCCTCTGTTACTCCTTGACATTGAGGCCAGGTATTAGTTGCCATAAATCATTTCCCTTCATTTTGTGGGTCTGGTATGGTGTTATTAAGAGGAAAGTGAAATATTTCTTTATACATCCATGTCTCCATCAAAAGTTCAGAAGAGAGAGGGCCATGTGTTTAAAGGAAAGCAGAAGTGAATGTATATCTTGGCAGAAGTGGAGATTCTTCTCCCGTGATTACTCCGCAAGGTGTTTCTGCACCTCACACACAAAGCCCATGACGCCATTATGGGGAAAAAGCAAAAAGAAAAACAATTTCAGCCTGCTCCTTCCCTTACGTCACCCTTCCTCCATCCCTGTAGGAGGTTGACTTTGAAATTCCTGCAGAAAAAAACTAAAGGTTGGACTAAAAAGAAGATGCCAATCTTCTCTTCCCCAGCTCCAATGACATGACCCTAACCAGGGTTCTCTCTTATCTCTCTCCAGTCTCCTGCATCTTCCACGGAACTCTCAGCGGAAACTTGATAAGGTTTGGAGGATGCCACTTCCCCTTTTTAAAGGCTTTTCTGGTTCCCACCGCCTACAAGACAAAGCCCGACCCTTTTAGCGTCCTCCACAACAGCCTCATTCTCCAGGCCCGCCCACTTCCACTGGCCCAGACCCACTGAGCATGCTCTCCCAACGCCTTTGCCATGCGTACCCCTTCATGCCTTTGAGCAAGTTTTTGCTTCCATCTCAAATGCTTTTCTTTCTGGAGTTGAGGTCCTCCTGGCCTCATCAGCTCATCCAGTTCAGAAGCTTAGGGATGTCATGGCAGACTCCCCAGAAGGCTCATTTTCATGCACACCTTTAGATCCCTTGAAAGGTGACTTTAAGACCTTGGAGTGTTTAATCACGCCACCCTGGGGGATTTACTGTGCTTCTCTAAAAATAGAAGCTCACCAAATGTTGACCCAGTCTCTGGGAGCAGAGCAAGCACTTGCAGGAGGCAGGGCTCTCCCCCACCCACACTGGGAGGGCAGTTGAAGGGCAAGAGTCCTGGCCGATCGTGTGTTTGAGCCCAGCACTGTGGATGTCGGTTCTGGGCCCCAGTCCCTGGAAAACTCAGTCTAAGTTATATTGTTTGGGACTCTCAGAGTTTTATAATCACTCCGAGATCAAACCACATAATTTCAGTGGTAATTACTTGAAGAGGAAAAATCCTTGAACCTCAGAGGCAATAAAACCTCAGTGACCTGCAAAACACAGAGACAGCTGTGGGCGGCAGGGCAGCCTGGAGCATCCAACAGAATGCTGGCTTGTGGTGGGGAGTGAACTAGTCGAAGATAACAACTGCAGGAACTTTATGGAAAAAGGAGGGGTCTGTGTGCCCCTGGAATTATCACCCAAACCCCTGAAACTCCTCTTTCCACCATCTAACCTCCACCTTCTAACAAACTCCTACTCACCATCCATGCCCCAGTTGGAATGCCCTCTCCTCTGGGAAGGCTGCCCAGATTCACTTCCCTTTTCCTCTCCTCCAACTTGATGACTTGCATAGGGCCTTCCCTGCCTCCAATTCAGCGCAATAGGCACCCCATCAAACAGCCCTTACCCTCCAACCTCTTGCCTCCAAAAATCACCATGGGCTTCGCTTCCCCAAGGCCCACTCGTGTTTCTGGCTTTCTGTGCCAGCCCTTTGATAAAAAGCCAGTTCTCCTTCTCAGTTGTTCTCTGCTTCGGACTAGGTACTTGCTTTCTGGAACAAACTTGCCCCAGCCCAGGCCCAGATTCAATTCCTTTTGCTCGATGCCCTGCAGCTGTGGGCCAGCTCAGCTGTTCCCACACGCTGTCCTGGCTCCCAGAAGCCTGGGCACAGCTCCAAGGGCCTTGGCTACATCATGTGGGAGGGTAGACATCCCAGCAATGAGAGCCAGTCCCATCTCCGTGCTGCTGCTCATTCACCCTCCGTGTCATCCACGTCACCCTCTTGTAGCTTTGTGTCTCGCCAATCTGTGCTTCTCAGAGGCTGGGACCCTGTTTTATCTCTCTGCATCTCTACAGAACTTCATGTGGGGCCTGACACCTAACAGGTTGAGAGAGATCATGTTCTTTGTCCATCATTCTTTCTTTACTCCTTGTCTCTGATACTGTCTACTGTGGACAGAATGTATCTCCCCATCTTCTGACTGAGCTTGGCCATGTGAATTGCTTCGGCCAATAGAACGTGGCTGAAAGTGACAGTGTGACAATTAAAAGCTAAAGCTTTAAGCTTCTGCCAGCGCTCTAGAATCTTCTGTCCTCCGTTATGAAAAGAGCATGTCCCAGGTAGCCATTGCTTCTTCAGCCTGGGTCTCAGAATGAATCCATGTGGGGCAAACAGGAACCCAGACTGAAGCCTGGACTCAAATCTAGCCCGGCTTGAACTGTAGCCAACCTCCAGATCTGCAACTGTGAAATGAACATTAGTAGCTATAAGTCACTGAGATCTGGGGGACTGTTACACAGCGTGATAACAGAAAGAAACCAACTAATACACAGTCCCTAAGGACACTTTTGAGGGATAAAGCAAGGGGGAATGAATGAGTGAAAGCAAAACTCATTCGAAAGAGAGTCAGCTCAGCCCCAAATATAGTTCACAGTAACTCGGTGGTTCTCCAGATGTGGTCCCCAGACCGGCAGCATCCGCATCGCCTGGGAACTTTTCAGAAATGCAAATTCTGGGGCCTTTCCCTGGACCTACTGAAATAGAAACTCTAGGGGCAGGGCCCAACAGCCTGTGTTTTCACAAGCCCTGCAGGTAAATCTGCGGCACACTTAGGTTTGAGAACCACGTTAGTAACTGCTGAAATAGAACAGCTTTCTTCAATCTAGGAACCATTTATTTCCTTAAATTCAGACACTGCAGAATTTTAAATAATGGAGCCCAATTAACCAAGTGCCTTGACTATCTCCAACACCGTCATCCCATTTAATCTGTGTCCTGAGGCATTCCATCCAGACACAGAATTTTCTAGTCCGGCGGCTCTCAACTCTAGCTGCATAATACAATCTCCCGGAAACTTTAAAAAAATCCTGATGCCCAGGTCACATCCTGACCCATGAAAGCAGAATCTCTGGGGGTGAGACGCAAGCATCAGGATTTTTTCAAGCTTTCCCAGGTTATTTTAACAGGCAGTGGAGGTTGAGAATGAACTTTCCTTTTTTAAGGGACCCAAGCTGGCCCAGCACCTGTCCCTCTGCTACTGCTTGCTCGCACTCTCCACAGGGCAAAGCAGTGTACATAGCCTCCCTGCCCCAGCTCTTAAGAATCCAGGGACTTCCCTGAAGGTCCAGTGGTAAAGAAGCCGCTTTACAATGCAGGGGACGTGGGCTCGATCCCTGGTCGGGGAACTAAGATCCCACATGCCACGGGGCCGGTAAGCCCACGCGCCACAACTACTGAGCTCACACACCTCAACTAGAGCCCGCGTGCCGCAGACTACAGAGCCCACACGCCCTGGAGCCTGCGCACCACAGCTAGAGAAGAGAAAACCCAGAAAACGCGCAGGCCACAACTAGAGAGAAGCCCGCTCGCTACAACAAAGAGCCCAAGTGCCGCAACGAAAGATCCTGCATGCCTCAACGATCCCGTGCGCCACAACTAAGACCCGACGCAGCCAAAAAGAAAGTAAGTAAATAAACAAATAATAGATAAATCTTTTTTAAAAAAAAGAATCTAAAGGCTTGTTACTATAGAACGGATAAACAACAAGGTCCTACTGTATAGCACAGGGAACTATATTCAATATCCTGGGATAAACCATAATGGAAAAGAATATGAAAAAGAATGTATATATGTATAACTGAGTCACTTTGCTGGACAGCAGAAATGAACACAACATTGTCAATCAACTATACTTCAATTTAAAAAATAAATTAAAAAAAGAATCTGAAGGCTTGTTAAATATCCTGTGTCTTCGGCACATTTGCAGCATTTTTAAGAGACTGGATCCAACCAGGTAGGCCTTGGGGAAGCATGGCCCATGGCTGTAAGGATGGGGGGGGTCACTCCATTTAGTCATTCGTTCTTCCTGCATATCCAGGGTACCTTCTACCTGGCAGGCAGCTTGCTAAGCGCTTGCGAGTCCTACCAACGGCCAAACTGAGCCGAGCAGTCTTGGAGAGTGACGGCTGGTATCCAGCTAATAGACCCTCAATACGAGCTTACACTTTAGAGCATCACTGATGGTAGTGGGTTTCCTGGAAGGATGTAGGTGCCCATCCCCCTCTCAGGAGGCCAACTGGCTGTCAACCCTTCGGCTCCAGCCCAGCCGGGAAGGAATCAGGGTGGCTTAATTTCACCGGCTCCCTCTCCCATAATATAAAGGACGCATACAGCGGAGGGCTTTTCTCCCTGGAAGCCTTCCCCATTGCCCTTCCCTTCCCTCTTGAAAACTCACTGTCAGCCTCCCCACTCCCCTGAAATCCCCTCCCTTGCTTAGTTGTCTCAGAGTTCCCCCAAAGCAGACCTTGAGCTGAGGATTCCGGTGCAAGCGACTTCTGAAGGAAGTGCTCCCGGGAGACACTGGTAAGGGGGTAGGGAAGCAGGACAGGGAAGGAGAGGAAGCCAGTCATGTGCTCATGCGTACTCTTGGGCCCAGCTCTGCAGAGGGGAGCTTCAGCCTGACCCTGCTGGACCCAGGGCACCGGAGCTAGCCTCTCTCACTCCCGTGCCGCGCAATCATTGGTGGTTGGCTAAGGACCACCCTGGGGGGGGATGGGGGATGTAAACTCCCAGGCACTTCCACCCTCCACCTTGGTAGGCAAAGAGGTTCCAGCAGCCCAAGAGCAGGCCTGCCGAGAAGAATCAGAGGTGCAGCCCATTGGGAGCAAAACCAGTAGAAGCTGCGGGGAGGGGCGTGCCGAAACGGTAACGGGGATCGAGGGTAAGGCTGCCAGATTTAGCAAATAAAAATACAGGATGATGGGCTTCCCTGGTGGCACAGTGGTTGAGAGTCCACCTGCCGATGCAGGGGACACGGGTTCGTGCCCCGGTCCGGGAGGATCCCACATGCCGCGGAGAGGCTGGGCCCGTGAGCCATGGCCGCTGAGCCTGCACGTCCGGAGCCTGTGCTCCGCAACGGGAGAGGCCGCAGTGGTGGGAGGCCCGCGTACCAGAAAAAAAAAAAATACAGGATGGCCAGTTACATTTGCATTTCAGATAGGCAATCAATCTTCTTTTTTAGTATAAGTATACCCCCATGCACAGTTTGGGATATACTTACACTGACAAATATTATTTACCTGAAATGCAAATGTACCTGGCCGTCCTTTATATTATCAGGCACCCCAAGTTCAAAGGTGACAGTGTAGGCCTTTGCTGCTCCCGTTAGGTAATTATGCTGCTGTGCACACGTGCCCTGCAGAACCACTGGTATTGCCCTGGGCCACCGCTTATAGTATTTGGGAGTATCGGTCACTATGGTGTGGTTAGGGGCAAAGTTCTAGACTGAAAAGACAGTGGCAAACCAGTATTGTCTCGTTGGCCCCTTTGACACCTCTTCTGCATTACACTAGAGCTGTGAGGCTTACCCAGAGCCCACCGTATCCTAATGACAGGGATAAAACCACGTCCGGGTGCCCAGTCCGTCTGCCTGCCCTGCTCGGAGATCAAGGTGCTAATGGCCGTCTGACAGCCTGGACCTCGAGTCCTAAGCCAGTCTGTCACTTGGTCAGCCCGACCCTTTCACTAAGTATTTTTGCATCCTTTCACCAATCTTTAAGTAAGGAAAAGAAGACACCAATAGTTATGGAAGTTGTCCTAATGGCTGGCAGGTCCTAAAAATAGGTTGGGATGGATTGATCGTGGTTATAACCAGCAGGCCTCACCGTGGGCGCCCCCGGCCCATGCATAATATAAAATATACAAACGGCAGACGGGGAACAAAGCCAAAACTGTGGCTCTTTGCATTGATTTGTGATCAGCTCTTTCGAAATCCCCTGCATTTGGAAGACTGAGAATGAAAATGATCCTGCTTCACAGCCCTGGTCTCTCCCAGGGTCTCGAGAACTCCAGCGCTGAGGAGACAGATGCAAGGTACAGGCAATGCTCGAGGCTTTTGCGGTGGCGAAGCAGGGTAAAGGGAGTAGAAGGCAGCAGGCAATTAGATGTTTTTGTGAAATTAAGGTGTGGATCGGTATAGGTGATCACCTTCCAGGAAGTCTCACTCATAATCATTTATTTTAGTGAATTAAGACATGGGAGGGATAGAAAATGCCTCTTGACGGAAAACCTGGGTCACTGGTGACATCGCTGAGCCACTGAATTACCCAACCCTGAGTACTGACTGGGCTTCTTAAAATGAAGGGAATACATTTTTCTTATTATTTAAAAAGAAAAGAAAATGCCTCCTGCATGATTCTAAAGGCTGTTAAAGTCTTGAGGTATTTTTAAAGGGTATTTCCAAGTAGAAACTTTAGGCATTTCATCTCCTAAAGTATAAACACTTGAAAAATCACAGGATGTCACTGGGTTCTAGAATAAATTGGAAAGGAATAGAAATCATTGTCTTAGGCTGAGTTCCCCCTCAGAGCAGACCCTGAGACAAGAATTTGCATGTAAATAGTTTATTTCGGGGACTATCTCGGGAAGCACTGTAGGTGGTAGGGAGGCAAAACAGGGAAGGGAAGATAAGTGACAGCGCATGCATTACTGAGGGGCGGGAACGGGACTGAGTCCCGCTGCTGGGAAATGGTGGACAACAGTTCTCAAACTACCTATGGTGAAGGATTGCGGGGTTTGGGTTTTTTTTTTTTAATCTCCAATGGACCAATACTTTTTCCCCCTGATACTTGAATAGACAATAAAAAGGAATTACTAGAAAAATTTAAAAACATACAAAATACAAACCCCAATTTCTTGAAAAAAAACTTGTGAAACCCATAACTACTCTATGAAATTACTACAGAAGTTTCCAAATGCTTACTCTCAATTTTGGTTCTTTTTGCAAACCAGTGATAGACAGTTTCCAGACTGGCACCAGTCCAAGGACCACACTTTGTACCCGTGTCTCAGAGTTCACCCATGTGAGGGGCAAGGGAGCTGGGGTATTTATGTAACAGTGCATCCGTTGAGGCTTGCTCCCAGGCAACGGTCGGCATCAGTTCTCTCAGTGTGTGTGTAGGCGCAGCAAAAGCCCTTGGACAAAGAGATGCAGAGGGGCTGGCAACTGGAAGGGCAGGGAGCGAATTAAATGGTAAGGGCCAAAGGGCTATGGGTGGGGCAGCCGCAGCATTCAGGATTCATGTGGCAGGAAGGGAGCACGAAGCCATCGGGCCAGCCTCTTCTGCAGGGGATGGAAAAACTGGTCCCTGAGCCACTCATTGCCCCAGTGTAGCACTCAGATGTCATTGAGTAACACCGCTGCCAGGACTAGGGGAGAGGGAAGACCCTCCCCACTTGCCTACCTTGGCATTCTTCTAGACCTCTGCTTGCCTAGTCCCTGGCACCAGAGGGACAACAGCCAACTGGGAGACAGGTGGTGTCATCTGCACCAGTGCCAACTCCCACAGGGGTGAGGCCTGGCTAAACTCTCATCTGCCCACTAATCTGCTGGGGAGTGGAGGAAAGGTCCGGGGATTAGCACAAAGCCGGGGCCAGACCGCAGATCTCCTGGCTTGAACCCACCGTGTGACCCTCTGAGGCTCTGTTTCCTTATCCATAAAATGGAAATGCTAACCTGTGCCCTACTTACCTCACAGGCCTGTTTTAAGGATCAAGTGAGATAAATAAGCGAAAGAAGTTTCGGAAAAGTTTAAAGACCTCTCTAGCTGTCCACCCTGAGAACAACTCATTATCTGCAGATGAGTGGTCCGGCACCCACAGCTCTCAGACGACAGACCCCCCAACTCAATAATGATTTTAAAAGGTCTCTTAACTTTGTTATACAGCAGAAACTAACACACCATTGTAAAGCAATTATACTCCAATAAAGATGTTAAAAAATAATAATAAAAAAAATAAAAGGTCTCATTCAATTCAACATGGGACTTTGATCTGGACACTGGATCAGAAAACTAATGCTATAAAGCACATCATTGGGAAAATTAGCACTATCTGAATAAGGCCTGTATAGTAAATAATAGTTGTCTCAATGTCAGATTTCCTGAATTTGATCATTGTACTGTGGTTACGTAGGAGAATGCCCATGTTCCTAGGAGGTACATGTGGAAGTATTTAGGATTAAAATATCATGATGTCTGCAATGTATTCTCAAGTGGTTCGGCCATAACAATAGTAACAACAGTAATAATAGTAGCAACAATAGCAATGATAATCATGCATGTATGTATGTGTGCGTGTACACGGAGAGAAAGAGATGGGGGGGAGAAAAGAAAATGAGGTAAAAAGAATTGTTGACTCCTAATGACTTGTGTATATAGGAATTTACAATACTGTTTCTGTAACTTTTCTGTAAGTTTGATTATTTTCAAACTAAAAAGATTGTATTTATTTATTTATTTTTGGCTGCGTTGGGTCTTCATTGCCGTGCGCAGGCTTCCTCTAGTTGCGGCAAGCCGGGGCTACTCTTCGTTGCGGTGCGCGGGCTTCTCATTGCGGTGGCTTCTCTTGTTGCGGAGCACGGCCTCTAGGCTCGTGGGCTTCAGTAGTTGCAGCACGCAGGCTCAGTAGTTGTGGTGCACGGGCTTAGTTGCTCCGAGGTATGTGGGACCTATAGATAGATAGATAGATTACCTCCTTCCCCAAAAAAAAAGTCTCTGAGCCTCTGAGCCACTCTAGACATTACACTAACACTGGAAACTTCCTGGTCCCCCATTCAGAGCTTAGTGACTCATAATCAACGCAGATTCCTAACAAACTTGGTTATCTGATTTCTCAGCCCAGAATAGAATTAGAAATAAAAAGGTAGAAGGAGGAAATGGCAAGCATAAAGACAACAGAAGAAGTAACAGTTGACATTTGGATATCAAGATACTGGCCCAAAAAAAAAAAAAAACCCGGAAGGTAGACACACAGCTGTGAAACCTCAGTGCTGTAAGGGATGGCATGATGCTAAAGGCTAGAGCTGGAAAGGTCTTGACCTCACAGAACAGGAGGTGAGGGTGTGACTTATCAAAGAACTCACAGCCAGTTAGCAGAGAAACACAAATTCCCTAATATTTTGGGTATTCTCTTTTCTCTGCTCTATGTTGAACCTACATAAGAAGAGGGGTGGTTCAGTATCTCTGTTCAAGAAGAGAGGGAAACACAAACATCAAAAACCGTTGAAGACACTTCATTGCTACTAGAAGTAGTAGCCATGGCAGATACTCTCCAACAGTTTTTTCTCTCCTACTTCTCTGTTCCTGTCAAAGCCTTCCTACCCTAAAAGACTGAAACTACCAGATATTCACTTCCCCAGGCTCCCTTGTGGCTAGATCATGGCCATATAACCCTGGGGTACCTGAAGGGGAGGCTTTTGGGCAACTTCTGGGACAGATGCTTCTCCCTGGTTGAAAAAGGTATGTAATGAGGAACTCCTCTTTATGCTCTGCCTTGGACATGATTGGGTAAGAATATGATGCCTGGAGCTGTGGCAACCATTTTGTGATCACGAGTAGACATGCTGAAGATTAAAATGCAATATTCTGAGGGTGATGGAGAAGGATGGGAAGATCTTCAGTTTTTAATGACCTGTCTAAAAAGCTGAATTAACCAACCCTGAAACCAGACTTCTTGTTAGACATTCTCATTATTTAAACCACATTTAGTTTGCTAACCTAGTACTTGCAGCCCCAAACATTCTTATATCACACACGTTTTCTGGAAACATCGATTTCCGCAGAGCCCTCTGCAATGCTTTACTGTGGGGAGGAAGGTTGGGAAGACCTAAACGAAATGTGAGAGGTGAGTCCTCTTGAAAACCTGCTTGGAGGGGAAGTAAATAACACTTGGGGTCACCTTAGAAGCATGTCAGCCTAAGCCAACTGCATCATGATTATAAAGAGGGTTTGTTGAAAACACAGATGGCAGGAATTCCCTGGCAGTCCAGTGGTTAGGACTCTGCTCTTTCACTGCCGAGGGCCCAGGTTCAATCCCTGGCTGGGGAACTAAAATCCCACAAGCTGCATGGTGTGCCAAAAAACAAAACAGATGCCAAGTTTCCTTTATTTCTTCAGAATCACAATCCTAGAATCCCCAAGCCATTCATTCTTACCAAAGAATTCATGAGTTCAGTAAAGTCCTTGATGACTTTACATCACGCAGCCTCTGGTCAGTGCCGTCTGGTTGTCTCTCTCCATACTACCTTATTCCTGAAACCAGCTCCCCCTCAGATGCTGCTAGATTCCCCTCTCTTTTCTTGAAGAGTAATTTTCCCACCCAACTCAGCTTCTACACCAAAAGGCTTCCTGAGATAGTTCCACACACATACGGTCCATTCCCTAAGAAACATGTTAATCGTATAAATTTATCCATCTTATTGCACTGGCAAAAATCAGCTGGGATTGTCAAATATGGTTTCTAAGTTTTAAAAAATGCTCTGAATTTTTCAGGAAATAAGGCAAGAGCATACTCACAGAAATTCCCCCGAGGTGTCCTGGATGTCATTCTTCTCTCTTGTGGGTGAAATTTGGCCTGTGGTTCTGCTGTGTTTTCCAAATCAGTGACTTTTGGTCTTTCCTAGCCAACCATGTGAGGGAATTCATCTGAAGCCAACTAAGGCCCGCTTCAGGGCATGGGAGAGAGTCGTGCAGGGCTAAATGTGGACAAGACCCATAGAGAAAGGGCATCCAGCCTTCCCACCAGGGACAAGGACTTTGCCGTATCACTTGCTTAATGCTGATTGCCCCAGTTCCCCATGAAAAAGAAAAAGGCAAAAGAGAAGTGTGAGTGGCTCACTTTACACCCATTCTAATGCCCTTGGATTGCCTTCCACCATTATAGGGCCCAAAAGCTAAAAACTACAACCCCCAGGATCCTCTATGGTCAGGGGTCAGGCGCATGACTTGAGTACCACCGATCAGTCACAGTAAGATCTGGATGCAAATGTGAGCGATACGAGGCATCAGTCTCACACAAAGACATCAGCTCTTCTGGTGAGAATTGTGGCAGAGGCATCCAGTTTGGGACAGCCGAGGTAGAGCTTCTGGCACCCGCTGCTGAGGGTCAAAGGGGCTAAGCTGTAGGCAGAGGGGTCAGGGGTGCTCCAGCTACAACACTCGTTTGCTGTGGTCGGGTGTTTCCTGCTAAGTTGTCCTGTCTGCGTTGCCCTGGATCTGAAGCATCCAAGGCCTGGTCTTTGGACTTCCTAGGCATTCTTTAGCTACTTAGTATCTCATAATAAATCCCTTTCTGCTTAAGCAATTTAGAGTGGACTCTGTGGTTTGCAAGCGAGAACCTTGAGCTATTGGGGGGGGCAGTTTAGATATTCTGCCAAATGAAAAAGAGATAAAAGCAATGCCTTTTTTTAAATGCAAGAAATAAGAGCTACAGCACTGCCAGCAGCCCAGAAAACATCCTTGCGCCCATTCCCAATCAATAAACCTCCGAAGGTAACCATTGTTATGATTCTTATCACCATAGATTAGTTTTGCCTGGTTTTGAATTTCATATTAATGGAATAAATCATACATTCTAACCTGTCTTGTGTCTGGCTTCTTTGCTCAGCATTTTTTTAAACTGTGAGATTCATCCCTGGCCCTTCTTTTTCAGTGCTGTGTAGTATTCTACAGTCTATTTCCCCATCGTCATGTTGACAGACATCTGGGTGGTTTCCAGTCTGGGGCCATCATGAATAAAGCCGCTGTGAACGTTCTGTGCACATACCTGAAAGTGGAATTGCTGGGTGGTTGGTTTAGGGCTAGCTTTAGTAGGTATTGCTAAACAGCCTTCCAAAGGGGTTGAACCAATTTACATCCCCACCAGCAGTGTATAGGGCAAAAGACTTTGGCAAAGGTCTTTGTCTAATATTAAAATAACCCCAAAGAGTAAGGAAGTTCCTGTCTACCAGGACTGATCAGGGTGCAAGTGAGGCTGATTACTAGAAGTTTGAGGTGAAGGCCTCAAAGAAGTCTATGCCTAGTTCTATTGCAGAGACCCTGGGCTGCAAAGGCTCAGGTGGAAAAATTGCAGACTTCCAGTACCCAGACTCATGGGACAGGCAAGGTGCAATTTCACAGAGAGAGAACAAAGCCCTACAATAAAAACTGTGATCCTAAAACGTCAAGTTCAGGGATGAGCCTGTCGTGGTGGAGTACAAAGGGATTATTTTCCAGTCCTCCCTTCTTATCCCACCAATTACAGGTTAGAGTTCTTGCTCCCTCGATCATAATTCCCTAGCTACCCCATCCAATCAATCCCTTACTAGAGAAGAAAAATCCCTGGGCGCTCATTTAGGAGTGTAGACGCAGAAGTTGTACAGACCTGGGTTTGAATCCTGACCAGGGCCAGAGTTAGGTTGAGGCAAGCAAGGTGACTGGGTGCAGAATTTAAGGATCAACCCTCTCTTGACCCTGAGAGTGAAGGTTTCCTCACATTTTGTGCCCTGAGTCTTCACTTGCCTCACCCTAGTCCGGACCCTGACCCTGAATGTTACTAGTTATATATCTTGGCCAATGGCTTGAGTTCTCTAAGCCGCAGTTTCTTCATCTGGAAAATGGGAATAAATACCTACTACAGAGGTGCTCATCAAGTGGTAACGCAGTGTTAGATTCATAGCAAATGCTCAGGGACGTGTATCTGTTGTTATACTTAAAACCAAACCAGGTTGATTTTTGCTAACTATGACATTGTTGGAAACTTAGGCGAGCCTGAGCAAAAGTGATTGAAACCCATACCTCTTCCCCGCTCCCACCCCACTTAGCTCTGCTCCGCCTAGTCGCGTGATCATCACATCTAGTCCCATGATGATCCCTTTCCTCAGCATCCCCTGGTCAACTCAGTTTGAGGCTAAATTAAAATTTTGACCTTGGATTGCTTTGGCCATGACGAACACGGTGCAGCCCACCTTCCCAATTCAGAGACTCACCTCTAACACTCTCAAGCTCAGTCAGTCTTGCAGTCTGCTCGGGGCAGCAGGTCTACCAGCCCTGGGTGGGGATAAGGGTCAAACAAATCAATAAGATGACTCCCAAGATTCTATTCATCTGAAAATCCAGAAGGAGACCCACAGAGAAAGATGGATGAACTAATTCGGAGCTCTGGAGACATATTCCAGAATAGACTAGTGTTTTCTCCCCAGACAGTCTTCAAAAGTGAAGTCTCATTCGTTTCCTTTGCAGTACATCACTGAGGTGTGGGTGAATCGGCTTATCATGTTCTTAACATTTTTCTCCCCTTTTCCAGCCCAGAGCATAGGGGAGACGAGAGCAGTGTCTTTCCACAAACTTGGAGACCTCCCCACCCACCATCGTGCATTCATGGCATTTATATGATATCAGCAAAATGCATGATGTGAGTTAGAATTTTTTTCATTTTCATATGGAGAACTTGAAACATACAAAAATAGATAGAATCATAGAGGAAACCCCCAGGTACCCGTCGCCCAACTCCAACAATTACTAATTCACGATCAATCTTCTTTCACACTCTCATCCACTTCTCCTGTCCCTGTGTTATTTTAAAGCAAATCCCAGACATCATATCATTTCATCCATCAATATTTTAGCACACATCACTAAAGATAAGGGCTCTCTGTTTAACATAGCCATCATTCCATTATCACACCCCCAAATTAACAAAAATTCCTCAATGCCGTCAAATACGCAGTGTTCAAGTCTCCAGTTGTCTCAGAAATGTCATAAAAATAATCATGACACATTGTTTTGAATCCAGATCTAAATAGGCTTGGGACTTTTAATTCATCTTTACTGTTATACTTTTCTCCTCTCGTGGCCACCTCTCTGGGGATGATTACATCATAGTTCTAAAATTCCTGCCCCAAATGTGCACATAGCTCACTTTGCTGATACCACATAAATTCCATGAATACATGATGGAGGAATCGGGAGGGGCTTAACACAGACTCCTAATTGTAGCCCATCAGACTGCTATGTGCTGGGGCTCAAACTGTCGACACATCATAAATTCACAGAATTCTCAGCAGGGGGTGGGGGGCTGGGACCCTTTTGATTGCAACCTCTCAGGGAACATTGTGTTCCCGTGTTCCCTCCGCTTTGCTAATTCAGCATCCATTCTGCCAGCCCAGGGAGGGCTGGGGGACAGATTGGTTTCCAGAATGGACTGTCTCTGCCTCCAAAGTGGTTTGGCTGGCTCCCTCAGCCCCCAGAGAGCTCCTGACCTCCCCCAGACGCCCCTGCTCAACCAGCCCAATCATCAGACCTTCACGCACATGGTTGACTGCTCCGTGACGGTCAGCCAAGGCCACTGGCGTTGCCTTGAGGGCTCAGGCAACCACCTTGATGGGGAATGTGTTGAGGGGTGCCAGGGCACGGGAGTGGGGGTGTCTCTGGTGCTGCAGCAGCCCCAAGGAGGTACTGTGACTGCACCAAAGACTCCCTTCCATGTGTCTCCCCGTACCCAGTCCTAGTCACCACCGCACCTGCCCTTCCTGAGTGCATTCCAGGCAACTGCCCCCTTCTAGATTCCGGACCGCCCCCAGAAACGGATACGCCAGCCAAAGCTTTGCCTCTCAAAATATGGTCCGTGGACCAGCAGCAGTGACTTGCTCGTTGAAAATGCAGAATCTCAGGCCTCACCCCAAGCCAACTGAGTCAGAATCCATACGTGGGCAAGATCCCCAGGGGCTTGGTGTGCATGTTCAAGTTTAAGAAGCGTGGGACCAAGGCCAAGTTCCTGAGGAAAGGACGGCAGGGCCAGGGAGCTTGAGAGCTGGGACGGTTTTCCTACACGTCCACGTGTTTCGCCAGCGCTTCCCGTGAGGGGCCACTGCTCCTTTAAACCTTGTAATCAGGACTAATGGGTCTCAGAATGGAAGATGAGGTTCTTCTCCGCCTGTGCCCTAGGGCACAGTCCCCGGCCCCCTCTCCCGACGCGTACCTGCGCCCTCGGAGACCTCTGTTCTGGGAGAACTTGTTTTTAAATGAGAGTCAATGGACCAGGTCGGGAAGCTGTCAGAGGCAGGAATTTCTGGTGCTCGTGACTGTTATAATTAAAATCATCCAAGTTGACTAAATTGGCCGAAAAGGAACCAGGCCCACATGACTGCTGTTCAAAGGGGAACAAAATAGCTCCTCATTTGTTAATTAAAAATATAAACGCACTCCACACGGAATGGCTGTGCGTTAAATTCTATTCAGATTCCATTAGAAAACAAATAAACTCTGTGCCCTGATTAGAGGGACCCGGTTCCCCCATATCTGTGTGGATTTGGCCGGGCTTTTTTCAGAGAACACGTTTACAGCTTGCAAGACCTTGCAAGGCACTCAAATTCCTGGGGAGACTTCCCTAGTAAATCAATCTGGTAATTAGAAAAACTCACCAATAGATTAGATCTGCTCTCTGTTTCTTCATCATACTGATGAGACGGGTTCAAAGAACGTGTATTTCCTGAGAGATGGGTGAGGCATTCCCTACCTGCTCGGAAATTCATGCACTATGGAAACGGACGGCTTCGAGGCAGGAGGGAAAGCAGACACAGAAAAAATACGGCCGAGTTATTTTCTGGAGAAGGATGGGGGCAGAAGCCACACCTGCCTTCTGCTCAGCCTGGCCCTCTCTGCCCGCCGCTTTGAATTCCCAGCCCCAAGCACCCGTGGGTCGGGCAGCTGAGTCTCAGTTTCTGAGAATCAAAGTTGGGTTACATGGTGTCCGCGGGTCCTGCCAGCATCATCGAGGTCCTGCCACTCTTCAGGCCCTGAGTGTCCCCGAGGCTGCCTGGCTCAAGCTCTCCACCGCTGAACAGCGAGCGATTCTCCATTCTCAAGCCCAGCCCACTGGGGCCCAGCGCTCCCAGGCAGTTTCAGGATCGCTTATAGCCTGAGGCCGGCTTTGCAAGGCTCTCTCCCGAGGAGCGAGGTTAATCTCCTCTGCCTCCAAGGGGTTCGTGCTTTCCTGAGCCCGAGGTTTTCTCCGGCAAACACCAGAGCCCTGCTGGCATACTCGCCGCGCCATCACCGCACTGCCTCCTTCCCCTCCTTCAGTGGCTAGATTCTGCTCCTCACGCTGCCCGCCTCCCAGCCTTTTTTCCTGTCTTGGGGCTATGGAGGCAACGCTGGGGACCCAACCCAAAATGGAAACCTGAGCTGAGCAGAGGCAACGTGTCCCGGCAGCCTGGACGGACACACCTCGCTGTGTTCGAGCCTTTGGGCCGCCGCAGCCACTAAAGGCATCTATAATGGCGCAGCTCACCAAGCCCTCAAAAAGTGAGAAAGTGCACAGGGCCTTTGATCTCGCTCCCCACCCCTGGCCGTGGGTCCATCACGCCCTCAGGGCGGATGCAGCCGACCCAGGGCAAGACCGGCCTCTGCGGGCCTCCGGAACAGCAGGTCGGCATCCGCTGGGAGCATTTTTCTAAAACAGCAACAGCTCAGGGATGTGTCACGAAGGATTTCTTTCACAGACTCGTTGGGGTTCTTTCAGGGCGTGGAAGCTGTGGCTTTGCCTTGCTTGGGATGAATTATTTTAACACCATTTCAAATGGGCTGTCAGGAAAAGGTGCTGTCCATAGGTCTGCTCTTTTCCACCGAGAGGGACGCTGGGGCACAGAGAGGTCAAGGAAGGGCACAGACTTGGGAGTCAGGCTGACTGGGTTCAGATCGCAGCTTCACCACTGCCCCTGGCCGTGACCCTGGGCAAGTAGTTAACGTGGCAGATGCGCCGATGTCCTGCTTGTGTGCACCCGGCACTCACTATCCCCAGGCAAGCTGGTAGCTGCTTACTTGCAGGAACCTGCGAGAAGCCTAAGGGCTTTCTCTGGCTGCAGGAGCAAATGCCACTTTCCACAGGGCAGGACTGAGGTGCCAAAGAAACTGAGAGTCCCCGGAGCAGTCTTCAGCCAACGAGGTCAGGAGTTAGAAAACAAATCCCCCGGCTCCCTTGCCTCTGGGTGAAACAGCTCTGAGGTGTGTTCTACGGTCTCCCAGAGTTCCCCAGGAGGACTGGGTCCCAGTTGCCCACGGCACTCACCTGCCCATTACTGGCTCCCCGCCTCCACTTCCTTCTGGTGCCTTCTGGAAGCACCATTTTTATTCACCACTGGTGCTGCAATCTCAGCTTAGGGTCTGATTCGGGGAGAAACCCCACCTAAATCACTTAACTTTCAAGTTTACCTACCTGTACAACTGGAGCAATAACAGAAACTTCCTCGGCGAAATCACGAGGAGGATTGAAAGGGAGGAGGTTCGCGAAGCGCTTGGCGCTTAGGAAGTGCTCTGTAAGTTTGAGAAATTAACATTATTAGCTAAGAGACTTAATAACCTAAGATTTCTCCTTTCCATTCTCAAAATCCTCCCTTCACAGTCCTCGTCAACTCAGTTCCTCAACAACTCCATTCCTGGGGCTTGTTTGTTCATTTGTTCTTACTTAACGCGAAAACACAAAAATAGATGTTAGGGGCTTTGAAGACATCATAGTGTCCAGCCCCTTCTACGGCTTGGCCTTTGGAGGGGCCGTTTTTCTATCTCAGCTAATGAGATGGGAGGTCCCTAGGTGCTATAGCACGTGCGTACACACACACACACACACACACACACACACACACACACAAAACCAGAGCTCTGTTTCTCCCAACCATTGACCCTTGAGGGTGAGACACAGGTCATCCACCCCAGTGGAGCTCTTGTCACTTATCCTCATTCATGTTCTTGTTAGCGCTCGCTTTGGAGGATGTTTAGTTATCTATTGCTGCATAACAAATCATCCCCAAACTTAGTGGTTTAAAACAACCAAATTGATTATTTCTCTCAGGAGTCTTGACTGGGCGGACCTTCTGTTAGCTGAGGTTACTCACGCAGCTGCAGACATGTGGAGGTTTCACCAGGGCTCGCAATGCCCAAGATGGCCCCACTCACAGTCGTATTCGTTGTCACTGGCTGATAGCAGGGTTGCCATGGTTCTCTTCCACGTGCCCGCTCCACACACTGGCTTGGGCTTCCTCACAACATGGCTACTGAGTACCAAATGGGAGCATTCCAAGGGGACAAACTCCAGTGTAGAAGTACTTATTAAGCCTCTGCTTGCATGATGCTTGCTAATGTCCCTCTGGCCAAAGCAAGTCACATGGATAAGTCTGCAGCATTGGTATGGCAAAGGACTACACCAGGACATGAATACCGGAAGCTGTGATTCACTGGGGGCTACCAATGTAACAGGGCACCACAGGGGGCTCCAACACTGCAAGGCCTCCTTAATTAACCATGCACACAGCATCAACCTCCCAGGATATATCATCAAACAACCAGGGGTGTTCCATTATCATCTCCCTGTGTACCTTTACCCTGATGGGGCTGGCCCACTCGGTCACACACATTAGGCAAAAAAGCCTTTGAGTTACTGGATCGATTAGGATTCCTTTGGTTGAAAAGTCATAGAAACTCAATTCAAACTATCTTAGAACAGTGAGTTTATTGCTTCATGTAACTAAAAAGTCCAGAGGTAGTTAGTTTCAGGTGTGGCTGGATCTAGGCATTCAAATGACATCATTAGTACTCATTCTCTATGTTCCCATTTATTGGTTCTGCCCCTCTTTGCGTTGACTTCATCGTCAAGAAAGCTTCTCTGGAGTGGTGGTAAAGACACCCCATTGGCAGCTCCAGGCTTACATCCTACTGCTTTAGAAACTGCAGCAGAAAGAGAGCTTCTCTTTTCGAATAGTTCCAGCCAATGTCTCACAATTAGGTCTCATTGGCCAGGCTTGTGTTTCATGGCTCTGTGGATAAGTCACTGTGTGGCTAGTGGTTGGCTTCTGTTAATGGGTCAAACCTGGGACGTGTGCTTTGCCCCTAGAGCTAAGGGTGTGAGCGGCTGCCCCAGCAAACCTCATGCCCTGAAATGGGAGAGAGTCAGGATTCTCCAGAGAAACGGAACCAATATGTGTGTGTATATATATAGAAAGAGAGAGATTTATTTTAAGGAATTGGCTCATACGATTAGGGAGGCTGGCAAATCCAAAATCTGCAGGGTGGGCCAGCAGGCTGGAGACCCACAAAGAGCTAATGGTGCAGTTCAAGTCCAAAGGCCATCTGCTGGGACAACTCGTCTTGCTCAGGAGAAGCCAGTCTTTTGTTCCACTCAGGCCTTAACTGATAGGATGAAGCCCACCTACATTAGGGAGAGTCATCCGCTTTATTCAAAGTCCACCAATTTAAATGTCAATCTTATTCCAAAACACCAGAATAATGTTTGACCACATATGTGGGCACACCGTGACCCAGCCACATTGACGCCTACAATTAACCGTCACAGTTAATTTCTCAAACGATGCTGTTACCAGATACAGGGGAGACAAAAACACAAACATCCACTAGAGTTACAAAATAAGTAGTGAAGCTCAGCTAAACCAACTTGCGGGTGTCTGGGGGATGGTTACCCGGATCTCGCCCTGGCTGCCCCTCTAGGTGCTCCCTCCTGCTGCATGTTTTCGACCATTTTGGTGCTCGGAAGGAGTCTTCTTACAGGGGAAGATGCAAGAGGCAAAGCTCGAGTCAGTAAGTTTTCTTATTTGCTAATAAACTGATTCCAAGTTCCATAAAGTAGAAGGTAAACAACTATATCAAATAAATAGTGCACAATGTTTTCTTATAATAATTATTATCGGCATCATCTGGTGATTATGAGTGTGTCATCTACTCATTTCTGAGACCACTAGTTATCGAGAATTAATTATTTCCAGCATGACACACGCCCTCTCTCTAAAGATGGAGACGAGCAGAATGAATCCATATGAAAGGATGGTTGCTAAGAAGTGGGGGGAATTGCCCGCTGACCACAGGAAACTGGTGGCCACGAGTTCTGTGAACAGTTGTCGCAAATGCTAAGTAGGGACTGCAGCGCATTGGTACCCAGCGGGCAATCCCAGGAAGTCAAGGACGGGGCATCTTTCTTCAGGGGACACTGGACCAATAGCCCTTTGGAGCAGGCTAGCAGACGAGGAGAAATGGAAGCAAAGAGGAAGTGAGTTTATCACAAACTCATCAAAAAGTGAGGGGCCCAGGGCACTGTTAGCAAAAGAGAGCTAAGACCTTGACCCCAGGGGGAGCTCTGAAACTAGAATGACCTTCCAAGTTGTCCCTCATTGGGCCGAAATGGCCAGGCTTTTACAGTATCACATTGATTAGTCATTGGACACGAGCTGCCCCAGGAAGAGGTGTGACCGAGGGTCCTTCCCTCTGAGGCAGCCCCTGAAGATACAGAAGACTCAGTACCACTCTCAGCAGCAGCTGGGTCAATCAGCCCTTCACTAAAGGGGCCCCGAGACGTGCATCACAGCGCCCACCCCAAATGCTGTCATTTGCACCAATCCTCATGGAAGATATTAGATATGTAATGAAAACAGTGCTTGCTACTGCATCTTACATGCCACCGATGTCTCCATCGGTGACACCTTAACCTTTAGGAAAAGAGGTTGTAACAGAATGTCCTGTTGGAGATTAAACTTGAATTTTCACCTTTACTGTGTTTAGAGCAGGACAAGGGAATCTCTCGGGCTCCCTTTGGGAGTGTGAGTCAGTGCTGAGGCATGACGTCCCACCAGGCTGGATAATAACTGGCCTTTTGTGTTTAAGGATAAAAAGTGGGGAGCCACCAGGCCCATGTGGGCCTCCCTGAAGCCCGCGTATAAAGGGATTTTTGTGATTTAAAGGTCTGGACCCAGTTGTAGATAATCAAACTCAATTGCCTGAAAAAGACGGCAAGATCAGCTCACTGGGGTCAGAGGCAGTAAAGAAGGGGTGTCTGGCCTGAGGAGCAATAAGGAGGGCAAGGGAATGGCCAGGGAGGGGACTTCGGGGCCCCAAACCTAGCGGGGGAGCCTGCCCTAGCTTGTCTAAGGGTTGGTTTGTGGTCCAGGAGACTGGGATGCCGGCAGACTACCCAGAACAGCGGCTGTGTTCCCCTAACATTCGGGAGACTCAGGGAGGCAGGCCATTAACCCACCTGGATCCTACCCATTTCTGTGCATTGGAAAAGAGTTCAGTACGCTCCCTAATCTTCAGTGCTCTGGGAGTCGGGGGCCTGCTGCACCTCTGTCTCGGTGCCTGACCCCTGATTGCAGCCCACCCCTCTCTGCTCCAAGAGAAGGTCCAAATTCCTAGTGCGGGAGGGATTTGGGATAACTTACCTGCCCCCCAAATACTCTTCTGTTCTTCTGCCCAGTTTTACAGATCTTTTCACAGGAGATGATTCTTTTATTCTACAACACAGAGATGAAGCTTGAATTGCAAATAATCCCAGGGGAGGCAACTCCTTTATCTGAATTCACACTAAGGTGTAAAGGACAGTGAAAAGAAGAGGGTCTAAAGGAAAAAAGATGTTACGCTGATGGGGGAGGGGGACAATAGTAAATAGTAATGGTGAAAAGGCAGAAGGAGCCCAAGAGCAAGAGGTGGTGTATTAAAGACTTTATAATTTTGCTTAGGCCACCCTGATGAATACATATAGGTATGGGCTGCTATGACTTTGTTGGCCTAGATTCATGGTTTTCAACCCTGGGCTGGACCTTGGAATCCCCCGGGGAGCTTTGAAAAATTACCAATACCTGGGCCCCACCCCAGACCAATTCAATCAGAATCTCTGGGAGTGATGCCTGAGGATAGGGATATTTTAAAACTCCCCAATCATTCTAAAGAACAAGCAGGGTTAATGTATTAGCCAGCTATCATCATGATACTCCTGCATAACAAACAAACCCCCGAAGCCGAGTCACCTAGAAGTAAACATCTGCTTTTCTCACTCGTAGATCTGCAGGTCAGCTACAATTTAGCTGATTTCAGCTGGACTCGGTTGGATTCAACTTCAGATTATAAATTGGATTCAGGTCTGCTGTGCTTGTCTCATCCGGAGACAAATGGCGATGCAGGATAAATTCTCCCCACAGGATAGCTGGAACATAAGAAGCCAAGCAAAATCATACAACGATGGATCCATCAGATGTCCAGACTCACAGAACGTACAACACCGAGAGTGAACCTTAATGTAAACTATGGACTTTGGGTGATGATGACGTACTGATGTAGGTTCATGGATTATAACAAACGTACCACTCTGGTGGGGGATGTCAATCATGGGGGAGGCTGTGTGTTGGGGGCTGCAGGGGGGTATATGGGAAATCTCTGTGCCTTCCTATCAATTGTGCTATAAACTTGAAACTGTTCTAAAAAATAAAACCTATTCATAGAAAAAAAAAGCGAAAAAAAGCTTAATCAAAGCCAAATATGTGATGAATACTCCAGATACATGTCCGAGTGTGTGACTGGGTGTTACTAAAGGTGACTCAGGGGCCTGGGGCTGGGACATGAGCGAGGATCTCCCAGCCTGCTGTGGCCTATAAGGCCGGTGTGGGTCCTCCCTGAAGCAGCAAACTCTGTGGAGACATCTGTGATGGACTCTATGAAGCACCCCCCAGATATCCCCTTCCCAGCTGAGGCTCGCATTCTCCCAGCTGTTGGGGTGTCAGCTGCTGAAGACCCTCAGCTGAGTCCCCTCTTGGAAGTCGCCCGGCCAATGGAGTTGGTTTCACCCAAGGTCACTGACCCCTCCCCATGTGTACCCAGCTACAAATGACCAGTCCATGCTGGGGTACATAGTCCCTGCCTTCTCACTTCAATTTCAGAACAACTCTGCAGGGCTCTCCTGGTTCCAGAGCTGCCCGTGGGATCAGCTGAGCCTCTGGTGCGATCCCGTCGCACGCAATTCAATTTCTCCTCTGCCCCATCCTACCGCCTGTGCTCCCTTACGGATGCTGTTCCCGAGGGCACTCCTCCATCAGCTCGGCACATGCAAATCTCCAACCAGAGCCTGCTTCCTGGGGAACTCGGCCTGGACAGCACCCCGGAAGGAACAGTCACCGGGTTCTCACGAGACCAGACAGAGGGCACATTCACCTACATCAGAGCCCTTGGAAGCCCTGAGAACTGTCCCCATAGGTCTCTGGTTTGTGCAGTGCAGCAGTATACTGTGTGGCATCAGATGCGAGACTTGGTCAGAATAAGCAGAGTCTTCAGTAGAAAGACTCCAGCTGTAGCTAAAGGTAGAGCCTCCAGGACGCCGCCTCCCTGCTGTTTGTGCTGAGAGCATGCGTGCGTGTATCTGTGTGATTGGAGTGAATAAATGTTTAAATCAGTGTGTCGGTTATCATTAGAGTGACTCTCCCTTCTTCCCTGAGGAATGCACTTCCCCCTCCCAAACACACCTGGCACTTGATCCCCAGCCTTGTGAGTCGTACTCACCATCCAGTCCCCCATCTTGAGCTCCTCAAGGACATCTGCTCAGTGCTGGTCACACAAGGAGTGATCAAAAACAGAATGAATGAATGAAAAACTAGACTGGGCGAGAAGTGGTTCATTCTGGCTATGCCACCAGAGAAAGCACCCTAACTGTGTCTCAGGGAGTCCGGCCCCCATAGAGCTTTCCTGGAGCTGTAAGATCCCCAGCATGCAGAAAGAAAACAGACCCACCCGACCTCCCTCCCCACCCACCCACCCAGAGCACGGCTAGTGACCCTCCGGGCAAAGTATCTGACTTCCCAGCACCTGGGAAAAAGCCTGGAGCACAGCTGCCCGCACCGTCCCCAGACCTCCCTCCCCACCCCTCGCCCTTGTTGCACAGGGCCTGCCCGCAGGGCCAGCCGTGGAGTACTCAGGGCGTGGCTGCCTTGGGCTGACGGAGCAATGCGTTATTTCAACCGATCACCTTATCAACACATGGTCTGATGAGCGTTTGGGGCTGGTGTGAACCCAGGAGAAAAGCCATGGCTTTTCACTAGAAATAAATCCAAGCAGAAAGGCTCACCTTGCTGAAGGTGCCTTCCCTTCCCCCACCGCAGTACGCTTCCCTCCTGTGCCCGTCCTCGGGGAGGCTCTCCATAGGTGAGGAGATGAAGCAGGGCCAGATCCTTCCTAATCCTCTCTCTTCAAACCACAGCTGAGGCAGCCAAACGTGCCTGCCCTTTGCAAGCGCCTTCCAGACACAGCAGCATGTGTCTGGGGAACCTTCTTTTTGGTAATGTTCTCCCCACTGACTTCCGGAAGGGGATCAAAGAACCATGGACTCCTAGCCTAGGCTCAGCGTGCACAGGACTGGGGAGAGCCCACAGGAAGTTGGGCTCCCGACTAGAGGAATATTCCTCCTGCGCAGGAGCTACGCAGCAGAGCCTGGGTGGGGCTGAGGGCCCCATCCTTCTGGGGCCTGCATTCCTCGGGGGAGAAATAATTGGCCTGTCTAGAGAGCATCAGGATTCAAATAAAGCTTAAAAACACATGCAGCCCTGCGAATTCTATAAATGTGGCATTATAAATGATGGCCAGCCACCACATACACACGTGCGCACACAGCGCTGAAGCCTGCCTCTGCTTTTTCTCTCTGATTGTTTCCCAGATCTACCTGATTCAAATAAGCCCACTCTCATTTGAACTGGAGGCAATCAGGGTGGAAAATACCCTGTTCTGTTGGTGCAGGTCCAAACTGTCACCATTTGGCATCCTGACACGCCGATGTCCCCCTCAGCTGTTCAACGTCAGCCAAAGGGGGCCTCCCCTAGCCAACAAATCAGAGATTTCATTAACCAGCAAAGCCTCCCGGAAGGATGGGCGACCTCACGTGGGCCTCCCCCACCCCATCCCCCCTCACGTCCCCCCTCCTTTCTGCTACACAAACAGGCTCGCAGCCACTAGATTGGATTCAGATCTTGTAGATGAAGAAATTCAGATACGACAGCCGCGCCTCGCCAGACCCCGAGCGAGGGCCGAGCCCTGCATGGCAGCTGGGCTGCCACGGTAATAACCACTCGTAATATCTGACAGAAAGAACCCACGCTGGTCGTATCCGATCCTGCCACATGAAAAGAAGCATTACACCGGCCGCTCGGGGGCCGGGGCTAGGGGAGAGCCTCCGCACAAATCAGAAACATTTTCCCCAAAGCTGCTATTCAAGGGCTGGAAAATCAACAGGGGCTGTTTTCCTGACATCCTGGGAGCTGCTATTATTCTCTGGGCGGCGCGGCTCACAGAATGCAGCAAGGCCAGCTTAACCCGAATTCGCTGAGCGTTTGGCATTGCTGAGCTCAGAGGCCTTGGGTGGGCGGGAGCAAAAACCCATGCGGTTGTGGGAGCGAGCCGCAGGGCTCCACGGGGGTGACATCCAAAATACTCAACAACTGGAACAGCCTGGGCCTCCGCCACTCTGAATGGGTGCTAGCCTCAGCCCTGGGTCAGGGACCTGTGTGCTCTGAGCTGTGTCAGGGCAGCCAGTGGGGAGGGGACACTTAGGACAACGGATGCAGAAGCACTTCAATTCTATGGCAACTAATAGGGCTGATGGTATGAGCCCGGGTCCAGAAGCCCCTTCCTGAGCCAGGCTTGGGGGCGCCATAGCACCTCATCCTTTGGTGCCAAGGACAGCCCTGAGCCACCTCCCTGAGCCAAAAGCTTCCAGATGCAGGGCCGTGCCCTAAAGACACAAAATTAGATGGCTGGCTCTTCCAAGGTCCGTGCCCATCTAAAGCAGAAACTTACAAGTGGTAGTACCCAGCATGTTTCTCCAAGGCTGGATTTAAAATTTTGAGCAATTCTAGACTCTTCCAACCACCCGTAGCAGATACCCAAAGGGATGGCCCTGCCAATACTCCCCATCCCCCCCTCCAACTTTTGTTCTTCCCATCTTCTCATTGCCATCAACATGGTCCTAACCAGGAAGAAAGGGCTAGATTCCTCCAGTTCTATTTCTGTCTGTGCAACCCCACTCTCCCAGCCCCTGTCTCCTCCTGGCTTAATCTCAAACACCTATGTTGGTCTTACGGACCATGGTTCTTTGTGACTTTGGGTCCCCAAGACCTTGCCTTTTACTGTATAAAGCAGCTTTGCTGTCAGGGACCTTGTGACATGTCAGTGAGGCGAGGTCACGTTGCTTTTAAAGCAAGCGATGTTGAGCTGGTTAATAGCTGTCTACAAGGGCATAGGCGGTGTATCCTGAAATCTACAAGGGCATAGGCGGCGTATCCTGAAATCTACAAGGACATAGGTGGTGTATCCTGAAATCTACAAGGGCACAGGCGGTGTATCCTGAAATCTACAAGGGCATAGGCGGTGTACCCTGAAATCTTCAAGGGCATAGGCGGTATATCCTGAAATCTACAAGGGCATAGGCGGTGTACCCTGAAATCTCGTGGGTTGGGATGGAAACAAATGCGGTGTAGGCAATTTACTTCACTTTGCTCTTATGCAATTTCCCTGCTGGTAAAATCAGACCAGTGTGGCTTCTCTGTGCCTCAGTTTACTCATCCAGGAATTGGGACGGATCTACACCCTGTAACATTGGGTTATTATGAGGATCAAATGATCTTGTGTGTGAAAGTGAGCCCTGGAAGCTATAAAAACAGACTCCCCAAAGGAGCCCCCAAATAGCCCAAGCCCCTGCACAGCTAAAAAGCTCTCTCTGCCCAAGCCGTTTCCTTGGGGAAACAGAGTCTGCCCGAGCTTCGTTGGCCCGGCATTGCCGGAGGGCAATCTTCGAGGACAAAACAGCCCCAGCGCTCAGGCAAGGACCCGCCACAAGACAGCCGCGTCACCTCAGCGTTTCTATAAAAAGATTGCTCGGGCTCCGGAGCCCGGCTGACAGGCAGGGCTGGGAGGGTGTGTGCGTGTGTGTGCAACAAAATGCTCTCAGAACAGCTGGCCTCGGCCAAGAATCCGTGCTCGCCCCAAAGCCCCCAGCCCCGCTGGCAGGAGGGGGATGAATGCAAGGAAGAGAAGAGAGGCAGAGAGAGAATGAGAGAAAGAGAGAGAGGATGCTGTGCCCTGAAGAATGGGGCTGAGCAAAGAAATTTCTGCGGTGCGGATCTGTCGCTCTGTGCAGCCAACACAATGGACCTCTGGGTGGGCTGAGATAGCCCCCCACTGCTCCCCCTCCGGTCTCCTGCCCGTGACACAGATAAGGACCTGGAGGACAGCTCTGAGCTGCTGCGTGTGCCCTGGGCCAGCCAGCAGCGAGGCCAGCCTGGTGTGAGTGGCAGCAAAGATAAACGGCAGCCGCGCGGGCATTAACTGCCCCCATACAAAGGCCACCTCTCCCCGAGTCCCTCTGAGGCCCAGATGGTCAGGGAAGCCCTTTCCCGCCTCACAAAGAGGATCGCTGCATGTCTTTTTCTTTTAAAATGGCATTAAAAAAAAAAAAAAAAAGCCATTGCTCACAAAGGACCTGGATGAAAAATAAACCCTTAAAAAAACCCAGCCTCTCCTCGCTCAGCAGCCCGGCATTTCTTCCGACTGTCAGACTTAGCAGATTGCTTTCTGGAAAGAATCCAATTGGCAAGACCTGCCGCTGTGCAAATGAAATTTTAAAACCCCGCTCCTTGTTGCACTCAAAGAGCTTTTCTCTCTCTGCTTGTTCGACACGGTCTCGTCGAATTATTCTCTTGTCTCTGGTTGTATCGGAAACTAATATTCCCCCTGCTTTCCCGCCCCACCTGAGGGGTCCTCACCCCAGCTGGGGATTTGGGTAATCAGGGGAGCCTGGAGCACCACTCCAGACCCCCATCTTGATTCCCCACCTGGGCTTCATCTCGCAGAATCACCTACTAATTAGGAGTCTCGCTCGTGTAAGAGAATAAACACTTCCAGGCTGCCTCCCTCCCTGCCCGACTCCCCCTCGCCCCCTCCGTAATGAGATAAGTGTTTGGGGGATGAGGGAGGATGGATAACGCGCCCGGACGTTCTTCACACACCAGGCTTGACACCCGTCAGGCCCGTGACACCCGCTCTGTTTGGCTGGCGTCCCCCTGGTGAAAAGTCAGCGGAAAAAATAGCCACAGGACTTGTCTGGGTTTGACGAGCTGCCTCAGCATGTGATGAACTTGGATAGAGGCGGCATCGTGATGCGTCAGAAGAGTCGCAGGCCTGGGAGCCAGGCGACCTGGGTTCCAAGTCCAAGGCTGCTCCTTATAGCAGCATACCGGGCACCGTGCAAGGCTCCGGACGTGTGTTCTGTTCCGCTTCCCTCTGCGCTTGTGCCATTCGGGGCAGGTGCTGGTACTGTGAGGTAGGCAGCAGTTGGTCAAAACATTACCTTGTGGGTAGATTGCATTATTGGCCCCCATTCCTCGCCTTTCTCTTTAGCTGTGCCCTCCACCGTCTTTGCAGCTCCTCTCACTAAAGGGGCAAAGTATTCCCCTTATATTCCCCAATATATTTCCCACCCTTTGACTCTGGATTTGACCCTACAATGTACTTTGGCCCATTGAATGAGGCAGAGGGGACAGGGCCCCGACAAGCATGACCAGACTCCCCTTGGCCTCTTGTGTCTCTGCATCCCACGAGAAGAAATTCCTCTAGGGGCTGCTGCCCCCTCAGCCTGCCCCCCACCCCGTGAGTACATGTGAAGCGGATCCAACTTACAGATGCCCTTTGGGTGATAACACCCCCGCCTCCCACTGGTCGCTGCCTGCCTCCCAGTTTTTGCACAGAGGGTACCCCTTGCAACCCTGAAGGATGTCTGTTAAATTCCACCGCTGCCCTATTTGGAGCGAGGGCATTAACTAATTATTCATTCATTCGTCACTCACATATTTACTGAGTACCTATTGTGTGCTAGGAGCCGGGCCAAACACCCCCAGGAAGAAATATGGGCTGCCAGGCGGTGACGGTACCATCCCCCAGTAAAGGGGGTCCCCGATTAGTTGATCCATCAATCTGTACGTCCGGATTTCCTCAGTCATAAGATATTGAGAAAAGAAAGGGGGAAAAGGAGGCAAGGCAGGCAGGCAAGAATACGTCAAATGGAAATGATGGCATCCTGATTTCGGAAATAATAAAATGTGAAGCGGAAGCGTGTGTCCTACGTAGGAGCAGGGAAGCCCGTTCTCTACTGTGCTGCTGTGTGTCCAGGGCACTGTCCACTGAGACTGCAAAGACGTTGAACCCGAGTTTGGGCTTTAAAGCTCAGAATATTGGCAAGAGCCCCCAGAATCGTTTTGTTTTCAATGATTCACAAGACCTGGCTCAACTCTCCAGGTGATGTGACATGCCCCACGTGGGCCACCAATAGGTCCCCCAAGGTGTTCGCTACCCAAGAGCCTTCCCACAAGCAGGGGCTGTCATTTGGGATGCGGGTCCGGCTGCTTGAAGCAACCAAGCCAGGGCTTCAAAACCCATCAACGTGACAGTTCAAATGGCTTGTGGAAAGTTCAAATGCCTGGCCACGGGGTTCCCTGGAGAAGGAGGGACAAGGCTGGGGAAATGTCTCGCCCAAAGCAGCAGCTCCACCCTGGGAAGTTCTGGTGAGTCACAGCAGACAGAGTAGAGGCGCGGGCAGAATGCCAGGCCCATTCCAAACAGGCTTCAGTGTTCAAAAGCAACCAGATCAGAGGGGCAGGAGGAGGATAGCCCGGGGCCAGAACTGGAGCCAGTCAGTCCTCTGGGAAAAGGCAGGCAGAAGCTGGAGAGGGGCCCAGCCCAGTCCAGGCCCCAGAGACCCAGGACAGTGGGACGTGCCAGGAGCTCCAAGACACAGGCAGAAGAGCCAGTGGTCCCTTGAGGCCAGGGTGGGGATGAGGCGGCGAGGCCATACTCGCCGGGCTCTTTAACATCCAGTGGAAACTCAGAACATTCCACAAACCCTGCTAGCTGCTGGGGAGATGGCTGTAATTATTTTGCCAGTCTGGGCTCCTGCCGACTCCAGGGTGAGGTCTGGGGCTGAGCCTGGAGGTCGAGCCCCCCCATTCCTCATGGCCCGAGCAGGGCTAACCCCTCCCCTCCCCTACAGCTCGCCCAAGTCTCAGTGTCCCAGCAAGCTCTCGTCGGGGGTGTTCTCGCATCAGCAAGTCCAGACATACTTAGTACTCACAGGTACAGATATTCTAGCTGTTTGACTCTTGCCACACTTTAAGACTGGGTGACAGATACCTACAGCCTCGAGTTCCCCATCCCACCCCCAAGCTCTTCCCACCAATCCAGCCTTCCCCAGACACACTCACCCTGTGCTCCTGCACCACCATCCCTGCTGCTCCCCGCCCCCCACCCCCACCCCGACCATGGACCTCGGCACAAACCAGCATGTAAACAGTTAAGGCCCACAGCACTGGGACCAGTGTCTGTCCTGATTGGTCAGGAACTGTGCCCTACCGGTGGTTAAATGTGTGGAACATGCTGCCTGGGTATATGGCAAATACCAAGTGCAGTGCCCTGTCCTGTTAATAATGGACTGGCATGTGCTACACCTGTTCCCCACCAAGGGACAAACCTTTCCCCGACCACTAACACAGACAGGATGGTGTCTTCTCCATTGCAGTCCTTCTAAAGGAACTAAGCACGGCCCGCCCTACCAGCCTCCCCACCCCATCCTGGTCTCAGCCCCTACTAAATCCTTGGATCTATGACCCAGGATTTCATTTACTCATTTGAACCTTGACATTCCCAAAAGACGGTGGCGGGCATCACGCAGCTTACCCAGATCTTCCTAGGACCACAATCTAATTCACAGGCAGCACACTAAAAGTGTTAACAAATATCATTGCCAACAAATATCCCCTTCATTCACCTGCTTGCATCGGGGCGCCTTGCTCAAGCTCAGTGATTACAGTCAGCACACCTGTCATCACCTGGTCCAGGCTTGCCTGCTGCCCCCCACCCCCACTCCCTGAGGGTTTACGGGAGAATCTGTCCTACCATGTTAGGAGGGGAGGACCCTTTAGTTCATGTCAACTGAGGTACTTCCCTCCACTTTGGGCCCGAAGGGCATCTATCTGATGGTTCTGGCCATTTGGGCATAGCAGATGGTGAGAAGAATGTGCCCAGGGAGGGTGGCTCAGCTCAAGGCCAACTCAGCATCTGGACCTCCGTGGGTGGGTCACAGCTAGGGCAAGTCCACTGTCAGGGGCAGAGCCTCTCAATTTAGTGCCTTCTCACATCCTCAAAGACAGTCACCACTCTCACTCTCACCTGACCAGAGCTGGCTTCCTGAACAGAGAGACTCTGGGTGGAGGATGCTGGGGCTGGCATCTTCTTGGAGCAGGATGGCCCCACTGTAGCTCCAGAGGCTGAGACGCAGGTGCAGTCCGGCCAGGGCAGAGGTGGGCAAGGTCTTTGGCCACGCAAAGGCCCAGGTGGAGACTAGATACCCAGCAGGCCGCATGGTCTTCCTGATGAATTCAGCTATGGGGGGCAGTTAGGAGGGAGACGTGGGGAGCATCATCAGTAATACCCAGCAAGCCTGGGAATCACACCCTCAGTGTCACTGACTAAGCCAGGGTGTCCCCCTCTGCAATAGCTTACGCTGTGTCCACTTCTGAGCTTTTAAGCATCTCTCAAGGTTAAGGACAGATGCTTCCGTAGCTGATTCAGAGCTGCAAAGGCCTGGGGTTCCTACTAATTCAACTTGAGGAAATAAATCAAGACGACATTCAGGTAAATGCCGACTCCTCTGTCATGGTGAGAAGAGAGCAGAAGGGCTGAAGGGTCCAAGGGCTTTCTGATGGACTTGAACTTTCTGAAGCACATGTAGAGGACAGTCTTCGGATTGCAGGGTAAAGAGTTCTTGATTCTTTCAACCATTTATTTAGTTATATTGAGCACCAACCACGTACCAGGCACCACCTGAGATCCAGGGGTCTGGGATTAGCTGCAGAGAATGGAATCCACTTTTGCAAATTTGAGCAGAAAAGGAATCATTGCAGACTGTTTGGCAAGGCTATAGAAACAAGTTCAAGACAGAGCTTTTAGGAGCTCCCCAAACCACACTGCAGGAGCAGGCTACCAAGGCTCTGTCGTGATGTGGAGCGTGGTCAGAAAGCCACCGCCTTGGCTGCTGGACTGCAGGACCTCTGCCACGACCCACCCAACAAAACGGATGCCTGTCGTCACGTGCACATGAGTCAGCGCAAGACTCGCTGAGCTCCCCAACTGATGAAAACCAAAAACGTCTCCAGAGCTAGCTGCATGTCGCACAAGCCAGTCCTCTGTATTTGCCACAAATGGTGAACAAGACAGACCCAGTCCCTCCTCCGGGGAGCTCACATCCTAGCTGAGGAAATGGATATTAAACATCCAGTTACCTAATTAGTCATCAGAGGAGGATTCGGAGTAGTTCCAAGAAGGGGAGGCATCGGGGGATACGACAGGGAATGTGTCCGTCTGGGGATGGGGGGGTCAGGGAAGGTTTGCCTGAGGAAATGGCTGAAGGTTGAGAAGGAGCTAGTCTGGTGAAGAGGGTGGGAGAGAACCTTGCAGATGGAGGGCATAGCATGTACATGGGCTCGGAGGAAGGAAGGAGGGTGGCACATCCGGTCCATGTGGCCAAAGCCTTGAAGGAGGGATAGAAGGTTCTGTGTAATGCAGGGAAGACATTCTCTGCATGCATGGAGACATGGATGCAGCCCATGGCTGGCCAGGAGTGTGTTTAGCTGAGCAGAACAGCCTATGTGGGCTCTATTGAGAAGCAGGCGCCAGTTGAAATGCATTTCATCAATTAACTCATTTCATCCTCACAACACTTTCTCAGTATCCTCATGTTCAGGTAAAGAAACTGAAACCTGGAGAGGTGAAGTAACTGACTTGTCCACAATCACACAGCTAGTAAGTGGTAGAGCCACTTTAAACCCGGATTCAAACCCAGAGAGTTCACACTGCAGGGCCTGCCATCTCAAGCCCCCTGTTACACGATCCCTGCCACAAATGGGGGTTTGGGGCTACAGGGCAAGAGGGCTTTGGATGTCACAGGGAGGAGCTTCTGCAAGTGTTGTTAACGGTAAAATATAATTGACACTGTAAGGCAGAGTTCAGTGAATGGCAAATGAGCACAGTAGTGGAAATAAGCTAAAGGGGTTTGTAGCAGATGCTGTGGGTACCCCGCCTCTGTCCCCTCATTCTTACCATGACATTGGCATGTGGTCCTAACTCCCAGCTGCTAGCACCTGCATCTCTGCCTGAGGGTGTCTCTAGCCACCAAAGCCTGCTCTGCCCACCCATTCAGCTGGCCAGAAATGCCAGGGAATTATCACCACCCCAGGGGCAGCCCTCTGCTAATGCCTGATGGGAACTGGAGGACAGATGCCCCAGCTCCCTCACCCCTAGGATGGAACAAGTACGAGGCACGTGCTCCACGGTCATTCCCAGGGTTTCCTGGCGGGATTCAGCGTCAGTCACCCCCAATGGTAGCTGGCTTGTGCTACACCCTGTCTTCTCTTCCCTGGCCCATGTCCCCAGCCCTACCAGTGCTTCCTGGGGTCACCTCCCACCTAAACTACTTCCACTCAGATCTTCGGCAGAGGAGGTGGGATTGAGGAGAGATACAGTTCTGGCTGGTACCCACGTGAGGTGGAGGGTCTGAAGTGACCTGGACATCATTCACACGGGCCTCGATGTGTGTTTTTCCCCAGCAGGGGGGCTGTCCTGCGACTTGGTACTTGTAAGGCCAACTGGCCCGAGGCAGGGGAACGCAATCAGACTCACAGGTTGAAACTGACCTGGAGACTTTCCGGACCACCCAGTTCCAGAAACTGACCTGGAGACTTTCCGGACCACCTAGTTCCGGAAACTGACCTGGGGACTTTCCACCCGGCCCAGCCTTCCCGCCTTTCGAGGGGTGGGACTAACGGTCCCCCACGATACCCGAAAAGACCACCAAATAAGGAATACCCTGCGCCCTCCTGGATTCACCACACCCCTTTCCCTTCTTCCCCTATAAATTTTCTTCGCGCCCACACTGGGGCGCGACTTCTCTGGCCCCTTTCTCTCGGGCCAGTGAACCTCGCCCGGGAGCGCTCCTTAGTAAAGCTCACTTGAAGCTTTCCTCTGTTTCGCGGTGCCGTTTGTTAAGATTCCACCTTACATTTGGTGCCGAAACCGGGGAGGAGTACCAAACTCTCTTCTCCCCCAGGAGACAGCCAGGGAACCTCTGCTCACCCACCCGATCCGGCAGAAACGGAGTAAGTCCCTCCTTCGTTCCTCCCGACCCCTGGGGTTCCTATCCACCGGACTCCCTGTCTTTAATCACGGCAGCGTCAGGGATTCCTCCGTTCTCTATCCGGGCCTCGGGCGACTGTGGAGACGTCCCAATTGCTTGACCGCCCTCTGACCCGCCGGGCCTCGGGTGATTGTGAAGACGTCCCAATCGCCTGACCGCCCTCCGACCTGCCGTGAATTGGAGACTGAGACCAGGGACGCCTCTCTTCCTCTCTATTCACTCAGGGACAGACTGGGGGTCATGGGAACCTCACAATCGCAACCAGATTCTAAGACGCCCCTGGGGTGTCTTCTAGCCAATTTTACAGCTCTCGGTTTCTCCCAAGATCTCCGTCGCCGACGGCTTGTTTACTATTCCACTGTGGTCTGGCCACACTATCCTCTAGACAATCAATCCAAATGGCCTCCTGAAGGGACTTTCGATTTTAACATTCTCCGTGATCTAGATAATTACTGCCGCAGGACGGGCAAGTGGTCTGAGGTCCCCTATGTCCAGGCCTTCTGGCGTTTGCGCTCTCGCCCTTCCCTCTGCATTAGATATCTCCTTCATCCAAGTTCCTAATTTCCTTTGACGATGATCCCGCTCCACTAGCCGACCCATCCGAATCTCTCGTCTCTCTCCCCTCCAGAGCTCCTTTCCAACCTCCACCCTACCCTGAAGCGGTCCCGCCTCCTCCCGAACCCGCTCCGGCTCCTCCAACCACTCCGCCGCCTCCCTCAACGGTTTCTTCTCCCACGCTCCTTGCTTCTCAATCACCTTACAGAGGCCTTATCTCCCTACACCCGACTGGATCCCGACACCCCGGCAGGGGCAACGGTCCTAGCCACCCATTTTATTACCCAGTAAGCCCCGAACATCCAAAAGAAATTAAAACGGGCAGAAGACCGCCCTCAGACCCCTATTCGAGATCTGGTAAAGATGGTCTTTAAAATCTATAATGGCCGTGAGGATTTGGCAGAATCCAGCCGACAGGCTCGGATGCACCAGAAGGTGGCCCTCCAAACCCAAGCTCTTGTAGCCGCCTGAAGGCCGGCCATTTCCCATGGATCACAGCATCCACGGGGTCCGCAAAAGGCAACCCCGCCGGGGGCCTGCTTCAAATGCGGAAAAGAAGGCCACTGGGCTCGCCAGTGTCCCAATCCCCGACCTCCTTCTAAGCCCTGTCCCAGCTGCGGGCTAACGGGCCACTGGAAGAGTGACTGCCCTACGACTGGCCCTCCCTCAGCGTCTCCACGCGGGGGGCAGGCCGACCCAACGGCATTACCACTCGAACTGCTGGGATTGGCTGACGACTGACGGCGCCCGGACTCGAAGACCCCCATCACCCTCGCCGAGCCCAGGGTAACGCTACAGGGAGCGGGTAAGTCCATCTCATTTCTGGTGGACACGGAGGCTACCTATTCGATTCTGCCTATCCCGGGCCAGTTTCTCTTTCCCAGATCTCGGTCATGGGTATTGATGGCAAACCATCCTTCCCACTCCACACCGGTCCACTCCCATGTCAGATCGAAGGACTACCTTTTACTCATTCCTTCTTAGTCATACCATCCTGCCCAGTTCTCTTGCTAGGTCGAGATGTTCTTTTCCATTTACGCTTCCCTCTAGCTGGTTAGACTTGACCCTAAGGTTCCCTCCTCCCAACTCCTGCTTCCTTTTCTCGGCCTGTCTCTAGAACCCTCCCCCTCCCATTCCTCTTCCAATCACACCAAACCCGATCAATTCTCAAGTTTGGGATCCGCTAAGGAAACCGCTCAAGGACCCCTCACGTCTCCTTCCGCCGCTCGACAGTCCTTTCTCACCCTCCGTAACGCTCCGCCGGAATAGCCACTGGACTCCTTGCCCAGCCTGTAGCGCCTTCCTACCGCCCCGTGGCTTACCTCTCCAAACACCTAGACCCAACCATTCGGGGATGGCAACCATGTCTTCGGGCCCTAGCAGCGGCAGCCGAACTGACCAAACACTCAAACCTGACTCTGGCCCACCCAATAACCGTGTTTTCCTCCCACCGGCTGGTCGACCTCCTAGGCCACAAGTCTTTCTCCCTCCTGGGCCCCTCCCGCATCCAGGAATTCCACCTGCTGTTCGTTGAAAACTATATCTCCTCCGACCTCTCTCTCCCCCGCCTAAACCCGGCTTCCCTCTTGCCTATCTCCGATACTGGGACCTCCCCTTCCCACTCCTGCCTCCAAGTCGTAGAGGCCCTCAGCCCGCCGAGAGAGGGACTCTTTGACACCCCTCTTTCAAAACCGGACCGCACCCTCTTCGTAGCATGCTTGCTCCCTGTTTTCTTAGGTTCTTTCGCAGGCGCATGGAGGAAGTCTCTTGGGTGGCCACAAACCAAATGCTCCTCGGTCCTTACACCTTGCTTCCTACAGAACCCCCCCCGTGGGCCCCCCCGTTCTCCCTTAAGCCTCGGACCTCTGGTCGCCCGACTCGCCTTTCGACACCCCCATTCAGCATGAAGTAGCCAGAGATCAGAACGCCGCCCCATTACACCAAAGATGTCGGGATGTAAGGCCAACTGGCCCGAGGCAGGGGAACACAATCAGACCCACAGGTTGCATCAGACCGAAACTTTCCGGACCACCCAGTTCCAGAAACTGACCTGGAGACTTTCCGGACCACCCAGTTCCAGGAAGTGACCTGGAGACTTTCCACCCGGCCCAGCCTTCCTGCCTTTCGAGGGGCGGGACTAATGGTCCCCCACGATACCTAAAGAGACCACCGAATACCTGCGCCCTCCCGGATTCACCACACCCCTTTCCCTTCTTCCCCTATAAATCCTGCCCAAACCCTCGCCCAGGCGCGAATTCTCTGACCCCCTTCTCTCAGACCAGTGAACCTCGCCCGGGAGCTCTCCCTAATAAAGCTTAAGTCTCCTATACCTTTGGTGTCGTTCCTTACAGTACTGTCCTAGCTAAAGTCACGGGGAAAATGTCAGTCTGGCCACTGCCAACTTCCTGGTCCTCTTGTCACCGCCCTCACAGCTGAGTGATGGAGGGGGGGAGGCATGCTTAGCTCTGTTCTCCCGGGCACAGCCCTCCAGGGGGACATGTGAGACTCGTGTGGCAGATCGATTTTTCAAAGGTAGCCGCAAAAATGTATGTATCCCATCCCCCATGCTCGCTAACACTGATTGCCACTCTTTCCACTGGGAGGTGGGGGGGGGCTAGGTTCCCTCTCCTTGAGCGGGGCTGGTGGCCAGTAGATTCTGACCAATAGATCATGGGAGAGATACCACGTGACGGCCTAGGCCAGGTCATAAAAAGATCCACTACCTGCTTCTCGCCTCCTGAGAAGCTCACTCTGGGTACCCAGAGTGAGGAAGCCCCAATCAGTTCCTGGAGAGCGTTCACACGGGGGGGGGGGGGGGTGGCAGGGCTGCGGTCCCCCAGCTGCCAGCCAGCATCAATGACCAGACATGTGCGTGCACAACTCTGCAGATGGCCCCAGCCACCAACCTTCAGGGTTTCCAGCTGAGCTCCGCAGACACTGCAGCGCAGAGACAAACCATCCCCACCTGCCCTGTCCAAACGGCTGATCCACAGAATCTGTGAGTGTAAGAAACGATTGTTTAATCCACTAAGTTGTGGAGGGGGAGGGTGTGATTTGTCATATAGGAACGAAAACACCAAGCTTCCAAGATCCTGCCACATGGGTAAACCTGGAGGCCATCATGCTAGTGAAATAAACCAGACACAAAGACAAACACTGCCTGATCTCACAGGTGGAATCTCAAAAAGTCAGATACGTAGAAGCAGAGAGATGAATGGTGGTTACCAGGGGCGGGGAGGTGGGGAATATGGGGAGATGTTGGTCAAAGGGCACAAAGCTCCAGTTCCGTAGGAGGAATAAGTTCCAGAGATCCAATGTGCAGCGTGATGACCGTAGTTGAAAATATTCTGTCATATACTGGCAACGTGTCAAAAGAGTAGATTCAGGTGCTCTCATCACACACACAAAAGGTAACTGTGCAGAGATGGGTACGTAAATTCGCGTGACCATAGTAACTATTTCCCTACGTGTGTGTGTATCAGATCTTCATGTTGTACACCTTAAATATATACAATTTTTATTAACAATTAAGCTAAATTAAAATTTAAAGTAAAATTTTAAAAAAAACAACTAAGCTTCCCCAATTCCCAGGGTTGGCTAGGCTTTTATTTGGGTTTGTCTTGACACTGGTCCGGCCCTGGGGGGACAACAGAGGGTGTCTTCTTGCACACCTCCCCTAACACCATCCCCTCACTCACAGGTCCGAAGGGAGCATACCTGGTGTTTCTACCGGGATGTCCTTCCTAAGAGCTGGGGACAGCAGTTTGTTGGCTGATAATGGGACCAACCGGGTGACTTACAGTCCTGCCTTGTCTCTTGATTAGTTCTGACAATAACCTCATGACAACATCTTCCAGGGAGGCCACCTGCCTCTCCCACCGGGTCCCTCACGCCCCATAGGCGACTGGACCAGTCCACGTCTACGGAAGCAAAGCCTCGTGATCAAGGCAAGTGCCTGCGGAATTTGTTAGGTTTTCAGTTGTGTAAGTTGGGCCCCTCTAGGGCTCCCTCAGATGTTTTTCATCTCCCTTTTGGCTGTTGCCATCTGCGTGGCCCACTCACGCTGGAAAGACTCTCAAAGCAGGGATGCTTAGCCCAGGGTCCAGCCCAGCCCCATGGACAGATAGTGCTTTAATGGTGACCCTGGCAGTGACACTGATGTTGGGCAGCCTAACTCACGCATTACCCGCCCCCCACGCACACCTGGCTCAGTAAGGGGCCGCCCCTGCAAAGCTGCTCTCCTAGGCTCTTACAGCAACTAACGCCAGGAACTAAATCTTCGCAATCTGCTCTAGGAAGCAAAATCACTAACTCCTTCTGAAATTGCTTTTTGCTTGGGGGCTGGGATGCCACTAACTAGCTGTGTGACTTTGGGCTAATTATGTAAACTCTCAAAGCCTCATGCTCCTTATGTGTAAAATATGGCTGGCACCCACCTCAAAGGGTTCGTGAATGAGTTAAATGAGATAATAACACGTGCTTGCTGAGCGCTCACTGTGTTCCGGAAACGATGCCACACCCCGTGCCGGTAGTGTTCGTTACTTTGGTCTGGAAGCCGGTGATAAATTTCTGCCACCGTAAGCCTAGCTGGGCTTCAAGAAACTACACAAATTATTTGCTTGCAATCAACATTAACTCTATTAAAGGGACTTAAACCTAGTGAATAGTCAATGGATACGGGAACATATCTTGAAAACAGATTTGTTTTCTGTGTGATATGAATTGCACGTGACATCAGAAAGTCCACCTTGAGGGACTTCCCTGGCGGTCCAGTGGTTAGGACTCTGCGCTTCCACGGCGGGGGGCACGGGTTCGATCCCTGGTCGGGGAACTAGGATCCGGCAAGCTGCTCGGCGCACCCAAAAAAAAAAAGTCCACCTAGGTTTTGGCTCTCCAGGTGGCAGTGTGGAGGGGGCACTGACTTAGGAGTGTGACAACTTGGCCTCTCCTTCCACATGGGTGCCACAGCACCCGCAGGGTTGGGATTCTCCAGTGGCTTCTCATGATTTGAGGGACACAATCCAACGCCCTCCCCATGGCTGCAAAGCCCTGTGGGAAGCAGCCCCAGCTCTGGCCCCAACCTCATTTCACTTCAGGCCCCCTGACTTCTTTGCTGTACTTCGGACAGGTCAAACCCACACTTGCCTCAGGGCCTTTGCACTTGTTCCCTCTGTCTGAAATGCTCTCCCCACCCCCACCCCCACGCAAGAGTCCTGGGCTGACGCTCACTTATTCAGACCGCAGCTCAAATGGCCTCCTCCATCATCTCGCCCCTTAACATGCTTTTTCTTTCCTTTAAGTACTTATCCTGACATTATATTACATCTTTTATGTGTTTCTAGTCTATCTCTCCCCATTTGAATGTAAGCTCCCCCAAAACAGGGATTTTGTCCTTATTCACCATTTCATCCCCAGAATCTGGAATAGGATGTGACACATACTAGATGCTCAATAAAAATGTATAGATGAGCACGTGGCTTTTCTAAACCATCAATCTGAGGCTTCAGTTCACTGGACGACTCCCCTATGCCTTAAGGGTAAACTTTTCCAGAGCCCATCATGATCTGGTCTCTGCATAGCTCTAGTCACCTCCTGACCCTGTCCACTCCCACCGTACACACGCACACACACACACTAATGCACACACGTAACTACACAGACAGATACACAAATATATGATCGTGGAACACAAACATATCCACAGACATACACAGAGACACATGCAGATTTAGATATACAAACATGCACTCATGTACACATACATGGACACATACACAGATGTATCTATAGACATATACAGGCACACCAGGAGGACACACACACATATACATACACACAGACACACAAACTGACGTAGACACATGCACAACACATAGATACACAAATACACACACAGAGACACACAGAGATACGTGCACGGAGACACACACACTTTCAGCCCACAGTTCCATAGACCCAGCACACTCATGCTCGTCGGTAGGAATTTACCATTTTGCACGTGCCCCTCCTTCTCCCCAGCTTCTACCCTCTCCTGGACAGCTCCTACTCCTGCCTCAGGGCACAGCTCTGAGGTCATCCTCCCCAAAGAGTCAGTACCACATGGTGGTAAACAGTACAGACTCTGGAGCCGGACTCCCTGAATTCAAATTCTGGCTATGCTGCTTGCTAGCTGTGTGCCCTAGGACAAGTTACTTAACCTTTCTGAGCCTCAGTTCCCCCCAGAGTAAACAGGGATGGTGGTGAAACTAGTACCTACCTCATGGAGTCATTGGAGTTGGAGTTAATTCATGTAAAGTGGCCCAGAATGAAGATGAATTAGCCGTTATGGTTACTTCCTGACCACCGCTAAGACTCGATTCAGGGCTGCCCCCCAGTTCTCCCTAGCATCAGTACATCTGTCTCTGTAGCATGGACCCGTCTGCATTACAAACGTGTGTTTATCGTCTTTCTCTGCAACAGGCCTCGGAGGCCCGTGGAGGGCGTCCTGTGCACCTGGAGCCGCAGTGCCCAGCCCAGGGCCTGTACACCAGGTGCTCAACGCATATTCCCTGAGGGCGAGTATGCCCTTGAGTGATCACTGAGTTGCCCTGGGATGTCAAGTTCTCTTCTGTAAAGTAACATCATTGGACTGCGAGTTTCCTAAGGCCCTTCTGGGTCAAATGGTCTGTGATTCTTCAATTCCATGCCTGACCCCCTATGTGAAAAAATAAGTTCTTCCTTTATTATACCAAAACTATAATCATATCTTCATAAAAGCTCTTTCAACTCCTCCAGATCTTTTCCAAAGGGAACGTGCGAAATAATGAGCATCAAGGGCCCTTAGAAACGAGATCAATCCCAACCTTTCTCTGAGGAGAGGACCAAGGCCCAGAGACTGAAGCTGGCTTGTTCAAGGTCACTCAGCAAGCTAATAGAAGACCCAGGGCCACAATACAGGGGTCATGGTTCACTGCACTATTTTTTTCTGCACAAACACACAAAAATGATTCGGGGAGATTCTTCAGCAGAGGCAGAAGAGTGAAAGCTAGCAAAATTTGGATGGAAATTTAAGAGAGAGGATGAGTCAGTGATACTCTTTAAAGTATCACTCGGTGCTTCTGCTGTGACAGTACATAAAAATAACACTAGCTAACTGGTTTAGTGAATTCTTGCCACCAGCCAGACACTGCCTTAAACACTTGACACACTTTTTCTCATTTAAACCTCCAAACGATGCTCTGAGAAAGGTGCCCATTTTACAGATGAGGAAACTGAGGCTTAGAGAGGAAAAGTAACTTTCCCAAAGGTACCCAGGCAGTAAGTGGTAGAACCAGGATCTGAAACAATGTGGTGTGATGACAGCTCCAGGTCCCTGACTCTGGCGCCGTCCTATGTGCCAGCCCCATCAATCAACACACCTTCTTAAATTAAATTAACATCCCTTGACAGACTGCTGCATTTTTCAGAAACAAGTTCACCCAGCAAATTTTGGACTGAGCATTTCTGTGCTGTAACTTTTTCCCTTGTTTTTCCTTATTTTTCTTTTAAGGTCAGTTTTACTTAAGAACGTCTTTTTGTTGTTGTTGTTGTTGTTTCTGGCCACACCATGTGGCTCACGGGATCTTAGTTCCCCAACCAGGAATCGAACTCGGGTCCCGGCAGTGAAAGCGTCGAGTCCTAACCACTAGACTGCCAGGGAGTTCCCTTCCCTATTTTTTTTTTTTTAGTGACTTGCAGTGTAGACAATATGTGTGTTGCAGACACAAACTCAGAGAGGTGGAAGTGGGAAGAGGATTATGGAAGATACCAGTGGTATCAGTGAGCTATTGCTGGGCAGCAACATACAACAATAAACGTTTATTCTCACACTCAGAGGTCTCAGGGTGAACTGGCATGGCTCTGTTTCAGGTGTGCAGCTGCAGGTTGGCTGGGCTAGGCTGGACTGAACTCCAAGTTCTGGGTTCAGGTCAGGCTCACAGATCTCCTGGTTCTTCTGACACCAGCTGGCTCCCTGGGGCATGTTCTCTCATAATGATGACAGAAATGCAAGAGGACAAATGCAAACTCATGGTACCACTTAAGGCTTAGGCTTGGAACCGGCCATGTCATCACTTCCATCTACATGCCAAAGGCCACAGCAAGTTACACGGCCAAGTCCAGCGTCAATGGGGTGGAAAATAGACCCCAGCTCTTATGGGAGGCATGCCAGTGGCACGGATAGAGGGAGGGGTGAGAAATCGGAAGCAGTTATGTAAGCTACTGCGGGGGTCATTCGAAAATTCAGGGAGATCTGATCATCAGCACGTTTTATGAAGATGGGGGAGAGAGGGAGGGGGAAGGACGGAGACTGACGTTACCTGTATTTCAAATTCTGGGACAAGATGTCCCATTGCATCTTGAATTCAGGCCTGAGGTTTCCAGGGAAACTTCTGGGCTCAGCAGAGGACATAGGGACAAGTCACCTCCTCAGGTGTGTTCCCAGACCACGAGCAGAGCAGCGGTTATCTCTGTTAAATCAGACACCTGCTCAGTGCCCAGCCTGCATGGCATGAAGGGCTGCAGCCCTGATCACTTGAGGGAGGCTCACAGGGAAAGCAGGTGGGCAAACGCAGACGGCCCAGACGCCTCCGCGCACCTGAACGCCAACCAGATGGCCACGTTGCCTCTTGTACCGGCGCCTCTCCTCCCTGAGGCCACGGTGCCTATTCTTCCTCCTCCTGTGTCTTGAGCTAGCAAGGAGACAATGCCACCCATACAGGGCTGGAAAATGGAGTCAAGGGATTGGCTGAGCTCTTCCTGCCCCGGATATGCTGTCTTTCTCACTGCCTCTTATCTGCCTAAACAAACAGACCACTCTCTCCATCGGGCCTCAGTTTCCCCACCTGTAACGACAGGTATAGAATCCTCCTGAGCCCGCCCCTTGCCCTGGGGGCTGTGTGAGGCGCAGAGTGCTTCTGGGGTGGCGATGCGGGTCTGGAGCCAGACGAGTGTGATCAGGTGGTCCTGGTCCCAGCCTTGGAGGCAGGCTGGCCGGAACCAAATCCAAGCCTCACCACTGTGTAGCCTGGTGACCTCTCAAGCCTCAGTCTTCTCATCAAGGAAATGTCCACAATGATGATACCTACCTCAGAGGAACGCTGTAAGGAGCGTTAAACAAGGAAAGCATGAGACAGTGGCTGGAACATAATGACACTCCGTCATTTACAGATATTCTGGTCATATGTCTCTTAGATTTCTGATGTCCGGGCTGAGCCTTCTAGTAAGCCTACGCAGGCACCCTCTGCTTCTGTGGCGACCCTGTTCTAAATACCTCACATCAGGGGCTTCCCGGATGTCACAGTGGTTAAGAATCCGCCTGTCAATGCAAGGGACAGGGGTTCGAGCCCTGGTCTGGGAAGATCCCACGTGCCGCAGGGCAACTAAGCCCGTGCGCCACAACTACTGAGCCCGTGTGACACAACTACTGAGCCTGCGCTCTAGAGCCCGCGAGCCACAACTACTGAAGCTCGCGTGCCTAGAGCCCATGCTCCACAACAAGAGAAGCCACCACAATGAGAAGCCCGTGCACTGCAACGAAGACCCAACGCAGCCAAAAATAAAATAAATAAAATAAAAATAAGTAAATAAATATATATCTCACGTCAACCCCGCCAAAGAGCAGCTTTGCAAGTGGGCCCCCAGAACCCCATTCATTCATTCGTTCATTCATCCATTCAATAATTTTTATTTATAAAATTTACATGCCCAGAACCAGTCCAGACACTGTGGGAAACATGAAGAAATGTAAAACACAACTCGTCTCTCAAGTAACTCCCAGTCTACCTAGGAATCAACGCCTTTAAGTCTAGCATGAAAATCTGAGAGACAGGAGGGGTCTGTGGCCTCCTGGCTCAACTCCCACCCAAGGCAAGAAGCGTCCCCGCCCCCAACCCGGTCTATTCCCAAAAGATCCAGCCTCTGCTGAAATAAACCTGGAGACAGGAAGCTTAGGGCCTGACCATGCAGGAGACCAGACCTTTTCAGTTCTTATTGTGAGAAAAAAAATCACTTTCTGACTTGAAGCTGAAATTCAGCTTCCTGTGACTTTTGCCCTCCTTGCATCTCCCCTGAGCCAGACAACTCCTCGCCATCCATCTCCAGGTGCTAATCCCTTCCCACAACACTCCTTTTGTGTAAGGTGTATAGGGGACATCACAAGACACGATATCGATTAATTTGCTAAATCTGTGCTTTCTGGGGTGTTCCGTGGAACACTGGTTCCACAGAGCTTAAGTAAGTACGTGCTCAAACAAAATAAGTGCTCATCTGTTGTTCCGTTGAGAAATTCTAGGTAAAGCCAAGCCAACCGGTTTCCGTCACTGAAAGATACCACCTTGAAGCCTGGAAGAGAATCATGTGAGGCTGCAGTGTGTCCCCAAATCTCTTGATGCCAGGACTGCGCTCTGCTCATGGATCATTACCCAGAGACCAGTGTTCCTCAGAGAACTCTTTGGGGGGCAAGTAAGTTTAAAAACAAGGAATCCAGACTGTGAGCACATAGGCCAAGAAGACTGTTCTGAGTTGGATGGTGTAGCAAAAGCCATCACGGCCCGCCTGCCCCCACTTGGCACTTAACATATCGGCGCCCACGGTGGCCTTGACTTCCGATTGCGAGCACTGCATATCTGCCTGAGAGCTTTCTGGCTACTGGATCCCACTGTGCCCATGAAGGCAGCAGGCTGGAATTCCTAGAAATCTAGCGACGCCCCTCCCCGAGAGCAGCTGTCGAGCCATGACTGACAGCCCAGCTCCTCCACCCTCGGTTGGGATAACCGACTGCACGGTTCTTCGGGCGGTTCCTTTCCATTCCTGCCTCACTTCCCAGCTCCCCTGCTGGTTTTTCCGGCGATCTCCTTGCAAATAAACTATTTGCACTCAAATCCGGGCCCAGGCTCTGTCATCCTCACTGCCCCCCATCTGCACCAGACACACACGCCTCTCAAGTCTCTCCCTGCCTCAATTTCCCCATTTGTTTTTCCACAGCTTGGGGACTCAGTCTGGCCGGGCGGAAAAGGACTCCAGGCAAGGAGTCATGGGAAAGGAGGAGAGGGCTCTCTCAGGCACATAAATCACTCCGCAGCTGAGAGGCCTGGCGTTCCCAAGCCTGGAAGGTAATTCCCAGGGCTGAGAATAACTTGGCAAGCAACCCCCAAGTCAGGGCGGGACTCAGGGCCAAGCTTCTGGGTCGCTTTTCTCCATTTTTACTGTGGGTGTAACCTTGATCCCTCTGCAGAGGTAAACAATGGGGTCTGAATTACTTGGTTTGGAAAAGGAAGAGGCCCCAGGGAGGTAAAGGCCGCAGCAATAAATGCAGAGGAGAGACAGCTGTGCACAGCACGCCCGCTTCCCCTCCCCTAGCGCGAACCTGGGGCATCTCTAAAGGCGAAAAGGCATCACTCTTCTCTCCCTCTAGCGTGGGCCAGAGTTGCTGAAGCCACAAATCACCAAGAAAAGTGCAGAAGAAAGTTCGCCATTTCTTGGAATGGAAATAATAATAAATAATAATAATCTGTTCCGTGTATTTAGCCAAGACATTTTCTCCAAGGAGCTTTGCGCTCAAATTTATTGTAAGTCCCCAGGGTCTGAATTTTTTTAATTAAAAACTTTTTTACTGGGAAAACATACCAAAAAAAAAAAAAAATTAACCCCAGAAGTGAGTTATGTGGAGGTGATCACCATCCTGCACTTCTTCAGCATTTGTCTTTTTATTCTTCTCCCTGTGGATGGTTTCACCCTGATCAGTCCTGCAGTGTGGATTGTCCATCGCATAAAAAATTAAGCAAAAGTGCCTATACCGGACGCCCTGGAAGAGGGAGGGGAAAGGCGTGGAAATACATTGACCATTTCCTAAGTGTCAGGCGCATCCGACAAACATTATATTCTTAATTCTCACTACAACACGGGGACCTAGCGTTTAAGCGATTGCTGTACGCCTGCTAAGGGCTTTCAGTGAGTTACCACATTAAATCCTCACCAAGTCCTCTGGTGTGATTCTTAGTGTCCCCATGTTTCAGATGAGGACAATTGAGGCTTAGAGAAGGTAAAACATGAGGAAAAACTCGCACGTGGAAACAGGAGGAAACCAGATCTGCCTGGTTCCGGGGCACTAGTTTTCCCTCGGGCGGGCGAGGTGGGGGCAGAGTTTGGCATCGTGCCTCAGGCTCTGCTGGAAGCCCTGTCGAGCCAAGGCTTCCAGTGCAGGTGAGTTATTAGGGATGTGCTCCCAGGAGAAAACAGTAAGGGCCGGCAGAGCAGAACGGGAAAGTGGAGGAAGCCAGGGAAGCATGCCAACTCCAAGTCCCAGCCTCAGCCTCATCCCATGGGAGGACTCCGGGAGACAATTTACACCCCAGAGTTTGTCCTGCCTCCAGGGAATGGAGCTGGGCGGGGGGGTTATTCCACACCAGTCACTGGCTGATGGGTGCCCCAGGGTGGAGGGGGAAAGGGGGACAGGAAACTTCTAGGTGCTTCCAGCTGTCCCTACCTCTGGGGAGGCCGCAGAGTCTAAGGGCAACCCTCTGAAAGCCCCGGCTGTTGGCCGCAGAGCCCCCTGAAACTGGGGGCTGGTCCCTCAGGCCTGGCAAAAGGGATGGGAGCGAATCTGGGTGGGGCACCAGCAATGAGCGCCGCGCTTGGTGACTTCGTTAAACAAGGAGCACCCGGACGGCCAGGACGTTCGCGTTCTTGGGCAGGAGACCCTCCTCCTGCCCCATATATGTGGCTGGGTGAAGAGCTTTGGGAGGGTACCATGACGTTCTGGGCATAATTGTCAATAGCCTGCCCACCCCACCCCAAGACGCAGACCACCCGGCCCAGGCTGAGGGGATGAGGCATGGGCTGTGGGCCCAAGTTAGCCAACTCGTTACTGGAGAACAACCCATCAGATGTTCTCACTAAGGACTGGGGCTCGGAGGTGGCACATCCTGCCAGGTCCTCTAGGCTCCTGGCTTCGGCTTAACGGAGAAATAGACCTGAGAGCATGTGGCAGTCAGGAGCCAGGGGGCAAAGTCCCCGCGGGGCAGGCTGGGGCCGCCTCTGAGAGCACGCATGTCACTGCAGTGGCATGGGTTCCAGCCCCGAGTCCGAGGAGCCCGGCTGCACTTTGGTCCCTGTGCCTTGACACTGACAGTGGTGGCCTGACAAAGAAGCCCGCTTTGCTGGTGGCAACCCTAGGGTCCTGCCTGAGGCAGACAGCCAAGAGCCCGAGTCACAGGTTTCCAGCCAGAAAGCAGACAGATAAGGCTGTTGCCGGACCACGGCAGTGGGAGAGCACAGGATAGGGGTCCACAACCCCTGCCACCAGGGCTTTGGGCCTGGGGCTGCCCTGTGCCTCTCCCGGAGGCAGCCCAGGACACGCCGAGCTCAGATGCAAGGGCTCACACACACTCACACACACAGTCACGTACACACCCACACAATCACGTACACACTCACACAATCATATACACTCACACTCTCACACGTATGTATTTACACACTCACACATATAATCACACACACACACACATACAATCTCTCTCACCCACCTCTCACAGCTAGCCTGTCAAAGTACCAAAAAACCCACATCAAGGCACACATTCTGTGTTCTCTGTTTATACATGTTGGTATTTGTCAATTTACTTCAATCAATGGAATAAAGCTTCTGTTGCGGGACCTTTAGGTTTCCACTGCTTTGCTGTGGCAAACAAACAATGTTGAGTGAATAAAAGTAAGTTTCAGTAGGATACGTACAGGATGCTACCACCTTTGTAAAATTTAAAAACATTCAAAACAATGGTGTATGTGGTTTAGGGATACATACATACATAGTACACGTCTAAAACGTGCAGAAGATGACACGCCAGGGGAAGGAGGCAGGGAGGGAAGGAGAGATGGTGTTTTCGCTGTACATGACCCTTGAACAACACAGGGGTACAGGCACTGACCCTTCTCGCAGTCGAAAATCCGAGTATAATTTATAGTCTGCCTTCCGTATCTGCGATCCCTCTATATCCACGGTTCCACATCTGCGGATTCAACCAACAAGGATGTTGTAGTACTATAGTATTTACTATTGAAAAACAATCCACGTATAAGTGGACCCACGCAGTTCAAATCCATGATGTTCAAGGGTCAACTGTATTTGGGAATTTGTATTTTTTAATATATGAAAGAGAGAAATGAAGGAATTGTGGCAAAATATTAAATTTGTCTAACCTCTGTGGCAGGTTCATGGGTGTTTCATATTACTTCCCATAATTTTCTGCATTTGGAATGTTTCTTATTTTTAAATAATGTTTTAATAATTTTTAAAAGTTCACCTAAAACTGAATATCAACATACCCTATGACTCAGCAATTCTACTCTTAAGTATATACTCAGTGCAATGTGTTCATATATGCTCACCAAGACATACACAAAGAACATTCATCCCAGCACAGTCTTACCATCCCTGCTTGGAAAACAAGCCCAATGCACACACATATAAGTATAGCTACCCCTGCTCTCTTTTGGTTTCCATTTGCATGGAATATCTTTTTCCATCCCTTCACTTTTAGCCCATGTGTGTGTTCTTAAAGTTGAATGGGTCTCTTGTAGGCAGCATACAGTTGAGTGTTATTTGTTTTATCTATTCAGCCACTCTGTGTCTTTTGATTAGAGAAATTAATCCATTTACACTTGAAATAATTATTGGTAGGTAAGGACCTCCTAATGCCTTCTTCTTAATTGTTTTCTGGTTGTTTTACAGTCCCTTTGTTCCTTTCTTCCCCTCTTACTATCTTCCTTTGTGAATTTGCTTCCTTTCTGTAGTGGTATGCTTTGATTCCCTTCTTTTTACCTTTTGTGTATCTACTGTAGGTCTTTGCTTTGAGGTTACCATGGGGATTCCATAAAACATCTTACAGTTATAAAAGTCTATTGTAAGCTGATAACAACTTAACTCTGATTGCATACAAAAACTCTGCCCTTTTACTCTCCTCCCACATTTTTTGTTTTTGATGTCACACTTTACATCTTTTTATATGGTGTATCCATTAACAAATTGTAGCCAAAGGTATTTTTAATACTTCTGTCCTTTAACTTTTATAGTTCAATGATTAGCACACCGCCATATTACAATATTAGAGTACTCTGAATTTTATTATATGCTTATTTTTAGCAGTGTATTTTATATTTTCATGTGTTTTCATGTTACTAATTAGCATCCTTTCGTTTCAGCTTGAATAACTCCTTTCATCATCTCTTGTAAGTCAGGTCTAGTGGTGATGAACTTCCTCAGCTTTTGTTTGTCTAAGAAAATCTGTATCTTTCCTTCATTTCTAAAGGAGAGCTCTGCTGGGTAAAGTTTTCTTGGTTGGCAGTTTTTTCTCTTTCAGCACTTTGAATCTGTCACCCCATTCTATCCTGGCCTGCAAGGTTTCTCCTAAGAAGTATGGCTAATAGCCTTACAGGGGTTCCCTTGAATGTGACACCTTCTGATCTCTGGCTGCTCTTCTCCCAGCTCCTCCCTGCCCCTTAGTAATGCAACTCACCTCGCATTCTCCATGAGGCAAAAAAGAAGTGAGTTTCTGGGGCAGCATCCCACACTGCCAGGGAAGCCACGCATTCACTCACGTGTTCTCACTTCCTCTGTAGAAGAAAGCATGGGCCGAGGGGGTCTTTCTTGGTACTGAGATGTACCACCTTGGGAGAGGGGTGATTCAAGTAAAATGAAACTGTTCCTTTTACCCTCTTCAATCTCAGAAACTTTTGCTCCAACAGTGTGCTGACTCCAAGACTTCCACAAAGGCAGTGTCATCTGTGAGAGAATGTCAAAATCTGTGTTCTTTGAGTGGGGGGAATGGTAGAAAACTCCCATTCTACTATCTTGATGATATCACTCTCTAGGGTCTATTTCTTTTTTTTTTTTTTTTTGCGGAGCGCAGGCTCAGCGGCCATGGCTCACGGGCCCAGCTGCTCCGCAGCATGTGGGATCTTCCCAGACCGGGGCACGAACCTGCGTCCCCCGCATCGGCAAGCGGACTCTCAACCACTGCGCCACCAGGGAAGCCCTCTAGGGTCTATTTCTTGATCCAGGTGTGGTTACGTGGGTGTGTTTGGTTTGTGACAAGCCATCAAATGTATACTTACGATTTGTGCCCTTTTCATCATTATCTTACATTTGAATAAAATCTACGTTCATTTTGTTTCCAATAGTGAAAGTTAAGGCACATTCGACATAATGCTCTATGCCCGAGCTATCGCATGAAGGTCATTTTCGGCCATTAATTTCTCAGCTCAGATTCATCTATTGATCACCACTGTTGTAACACACTCAATGTCAGACATGAAATTATCGACCTGGAATAGCTCCTAAGTTGCTGCAGTAATAGGAGGTGGGTAGTGCATAGGGCTCTGTTATTGGTATTTCACAGGAATTATCATTGTATCTTTGCATCCCTCCAATGGAATGTCCATTTTCATTCAGACTCCATCAGAAAAGGGCTCATCTCATCCCCAAAGGAAATTAAACTATCTCTCCCTGCTCTAGAGCAGTGGACTGATCACAGTTGGGAACCAAGTGCTCAGGTTAGAGGAGGGGGTGCTGGGAAGCGAAAGGAAAAAGCTGATCTACCCAGTCCTCAAGAGAACACACTTCCTTAGACATCACCCACAAATGCCTGGGTCTAGAGCGGCCTTTGAGCATGGGCTGAAGCAAGTGAGCAAGCCTGGCCCACACAGCCTTTCAAGGTAGCGATGGTACTTACACAGCACACGTGCCCCCAGTCTCCCTGCCAAGCCACTGGCAGACATCACTAATCAATCAAGGCCCTCAGAGATGGGACAAGGTGTCATAGTCCTTCTCAATGTCTCTCTGGGAAACCTGCAAGAAGAAGATCTAGCAAAGAGACTTCCCTGGGTTGTGTGTGTGGAGGGGGGTAGGGATCGTAGTAATGAATATCATTACTAAGAAGAGCAGCTGGGACTACACAGCACAATGCACTGTTGATTACTCTGAATTTGATGTACGCAGTTATTCCTCTGTTAATTGAAATATATATACTTCGTATTTCAGAAGGCAAACTGTCTTCTTTCTGTGGGCCTGATGTAGACTACCCCTTTGGACTCTTGTTATATCTGCATAGTAGACAATGGGAGGAACCTACACTATCAATCAGTCGTATCCTTCCACCATAGTGGGGACAAGCCAGGAGGGGAAGAAGCTAGAAACTTCTCCTGTTTCATAATTGTGTACAAGCTAGACCAAGGCAGGACCCCAAGACCAACTGACTCCTTAAAGGTAAAAGTGATGCCTTTCCTGTGTAGAAAACGTGCCCAAAGGAACAGGTTACCAATGGGCAGGGCTGCCATGTTGCACCTGGAGACATCATTCACGTCGTATTTTTATGAGATCTGCTTTCCCTAAAGCTGTGTGCCGTGGCGGCTCTGCCCAAAAGTGACTGAGTCAAGGTCCAATGGTAAAGGCTGCCCATGACCCACAACCTGGGAAAAGCCATCTCAGGCCAGGATCAATCGGCCCGGTGATGAATAAAACACAGCCATGTCTTCTGTTCAGCTGTCGTGTCCAGCTCCCCAGACAGGGGAGGAAGGCTCCAGGGAGGAGGCAAGTCCCACCCCTCCTTTTGCAACCTCAACAGATTCTGAAGCTTGACTGCGGGCAGAGGGGGGAGTTGCTGACGAGCCTGCAGACAGCCCTCTATTACCACTTCCCCACCCCAGGAGGACTGACCGCCACACACAGCCACAGCGTCGCTCCCGGGCCAGGGGCTGATGTACGGCGTGGCTCACATCCAACCATCAGAATGGCTTTCTCAAGTGGCACACTGAGTCTTCTTCTCCTAGGGGAGGTGAAATGGTGACTCAGTCGCTGTTAACCCCGCGTTTAACCAGTCTGTGCTCCTGACACGCGGAGCCAGCCCGTCTCTATTCATCGCGGTGCCGTCTGCTCCCTGACGTGGCCGCCTCCACTTAGCCCTCCATTCCTCCCGAGGCCCTCGGGGACACTCCATCCCTTCCCTCACCCCCGCCTCCCTGCCGCAGAGCCAGACCTAAAAAAAAAACCCTCCAAGGACTTTGCAAGTTTCCATTCCGTTTCATTCCCCGATTCTAGACCTAGCTCCTTTGGGCGTTTGTAGATAGCATGAATCCCACGTCTTGGACCTCCGTCTGGGCTGAGTATCCAAAAAGTGAGCAGGTTGTTGATGAAAGGGGGCAGAGGGCTGCTTCTCTCTAGCAGCTGGGCACCACGAATTCTGCCCTTGGGGCAGGATCAAACTTCACAGAATTGAGCATCCTTCTTAATGTCCCATTCGACCTCTCACCAGGAAAGGTTCAAAGAGGTGATAGGTGAGGTCATGGCACGACCTGTGCAAGGGGGCCACACCTGGAGCTAGCTACCAGACGGACAGCCTTGAGCGTCTTACCAATACATTTGGGCTTCGATGTGTACTAACTGGGAACCATTGAAAGTTCTTAAAGAGGGGAGTAGATAAGCAGAGGGATATTTTAAGAAGATGTGCGGGAGAAAAGGCTGGGGATAGAGGACATGTTAGGGATTCTGCAGTCGCCCAGCCCAGGAGAAAGGAGAGGAGGATCCGGCCCCCAGGAAAAGTCTTGAAAGCTCCAACAGGGAGGGGCAAGCTACAGGGCTGAGCTAGCAAAGAAGCCGAGGCAACAGCCTCCTCTTGCAGCCCACCCAGAATGGAAGGGAGATGTGTGGAAGTGATGCGGCCTTAGAGAACATCCAAGCCAGCCACCTTGTCTCACGGGTGAGGAAACTGCGACCAGAGCCCAGAGAAAGTGACTCTGTTGAGTGCCGGGTCTGGGCCATTCACAATGCACGTACTTCATGATCTCTCCCCAAGAACCCAATGAACCATCTTTCTAGGATCAGGAAACTTGGCACAGAGAGGTTCACAGATTTGCCCCGGGCCAGGGCTAGAAGCCAGCCTGCACTTCACTCCACACTGTGCCACCTCTCTGAAGGAAAAGGGCCTGATCTTCTAGAAACCAGCAGTGGCCTTGGTTTTAGATCAAAGGGCAATAGTGGGAGAGACAGCCAAGTAAACAGCACCCACCCAGGGTGGAGAATGTAAAGGGGGACCCAGATGCTGGAACATGGGGGCAACTACAGATTGAAAGTCTGAAGAGAGCAGCAGCATGATGCTGCAGAAAACCAGAAAGCTAAGTTCAGCTGTGAACTCCTTCGGTGCGGATCGCCGAAGAGCCCCTGCCCGCAGCCAAAAGCCCCTGTGAGAACCGGCCCTCACTCAGAGGGGCAGGAACATCAGAAAAGGGGCGGGGTTAGGGAAAAGGGGCGGGGATGGGGTGGGGGGATGCTCGTGCGCATGACGTACTGAGGGTGGGCTCTCCAGAGAAACTTGTACAGGAGTGAGGGAAACAGGGCAACCAGCGAAACAGAGATATGGGCTTAGTTGAGGGCGAGGGCAATTAACTGTCCCGGTTTGCTCAGGAAGGAGGGTTTCCCGGGATGTGGACTTCCAGACTGAAAATTGAGAGTCCCAAGAAAACTGGGACAGATTGGGCACCGTACTTCGCCCTGATCCCACAGGGAGCTCAGGAACAGGAAAGTCACCACAGAGTTGTCCCCTCCCCTTAAAGCAAAGAGTCCAGGCTTTTGTACTGGTCGTTGGCTGTGCCTCTCCCTGACCCCTGGGTAGGGGGTCACCTCCCAGGTACCGCTGGGGAAAGCGGATCCCATTGACTGAGAGCAGTCCTTCGAGAAGGAGGCAGCTGTGAGCTGATGACAGCCAACACTGACCCCGGCCGATGGGCAGGTGCACCAGCCAGGTAGAGGGGATCCGGACAAGGCAACAACAGTGTCTGCTACGTTAAGAACGTGGCCTGGTGGGGGGCTTCTGGGGACAGGTTTGAGGGTAGGTTGGTTCAATCCCTTACCTCCCACGGGACCCAATGGCATTGCTGGAGGCCTTCACCAAGGCCTGTTTGATACAGGTGACAGGGCTGCGGATGAAACTTCTGGTTCACAACAGCACTCCAGCCACAATTCAGTGGAGCTGAGTTTTGAGAAAACCCACCTGTCATTTTTTTTTTCAAACTGCAAGGGTTCCTTGGGACTCCTTAGCAGTGTATCAAGTTTGATGAAACTTATTAGTTAACACTTTTAAAAATACAGTTATTGGGCTTCCCTGGTGGCGCAGTGGTTGAGAGTCCACCTGCCGATGCAGGGGACACGGGTTCGTGCCCCGGTCCGGGAAGATCCCACATGCCGCAAAGCGGCTGGGCCCATGAGCCATGGCCGCTGAGCCTGCGCGTCCGGAGCCTGTGCTCCGCAACGGGAGAGGCCACAACAGTGAGAGGCCCGCACCGCAAAAAAAAAAAAAAAAAAAAAATACAGTTCTTGTGGAATGAATAGAGATGTGAAATGCTACATATTCCTAAGGTTCATATGAGGTTTTTCCAGGAATTTGCTCAACAAGCATTTGTGGAGCACCTCCTATGCACGAGCTGGCTCAGTGCTGCATGCTGGGGGGAGGAGATGAATAGCACAAGGTCCCCACCCTCAGGGAGTTCACAGTCCCGATACAAAAACACATAAATCCCAGTGAAAGTGCTGAGGAATTATAGAGTATGGGGCATCAACTGTACCCAGGGCAGGACATTGGGTATAGGGGATCTTGAAGGTTTTCCTGAGAGATGATCTTTAGAGATGAAGAATTTGTCAGCTTGAAGAAGACACTGTGTACATCTTCGTAATAGCTGTTCTCCACTTTTTCCTGAGTTTTGCTTGGGAAAAATGTCATCTGGAATAAAAACTACATTTCCCAGAATCCTTTGCAGCTAGACCTGGCCATGTGACTAAGTTTGTTGGTCAATGGGATTAAGGTGCCCTGTGTGGCTTCCAGGAGGTGTCCTTAAATGGAAAAGCCATGCCTTCCTCACCTCTCCCCCCTTCCTGTTGGTTGCTGGACTGCAGAGGTAATGGCTGGCACTTTCGCAGCCATCTCGAACCATGAAGTGCACCCATGTGCTAAAGAGGGTAGATCAAAAAGATGGAAGAATCCTGAGTCTCTCACAACTTTGTGAAACTAACTGAACAGGCTTGGGCTGTGTAACTCCAGCTTCACTGACAGAAATCTACTTCTACTGTGTTAAAGCCACTGTTATTTTGGATTTTCTATCACTCATTGCCAAAGCTAATCCTAACAGGTAAAGTGAGAGTAGAGCGATTCTATCCCAGATGCACAGGCTGTGAATTACCGTGGCCCTGGCTCTGGCTTGCGTGGGTTATTTTACTGTCCCTTCCAATTTCCCATCAGCACTTCTGCGTTTTCTCTCTCTTAGCCCCTGCAGTGGGTGCCAGGGTATACTGACCAGAGCCCTTTTCAGGAAGGCTGATGGAAGTGGTGTCAGCAAATAGCCTTTGACTGTCAGCCTCCTGGGGGCGCGTGTCTCACCTAAGGTCATGCTTCTTCCCAATGTAGCCTCCATCAATGACTGATCAGTGCGGGGATAGGGAGGCCTGGCCATCTCAGCCCAACTGAGGACCCCTCCGAAGGGCCGTCCCTTAGCTCCAGAGCTCCCTGGGACACCAGCCGAGGCTGTTTGGGGGCCTGCATTGCACATCAACTTCTCCTTCTGCCCACTCCTGCTTTCTTCACTTTCCTTCCACAGGGGTCGATCTCAACGGTCCTCCGTAGTTTTATTGTCCTATACTTTAAACTCCATCTCAGAGTCTGCTTCCTAAGCTTCCTAGACCCAAGCTGCAACAACCCTGATTTTTTGGCCCCTGGCCTCTGTCCCAGTCCTTCAGCCTCTCCTTCCCCACCCCATCTCTTAATAGCAATTTAGGGCCAGTGACACCAATGCCTAACACTGTGTGCATTTAGAGCCTGATGCAATTAGCACTTAATATGAGCTCCCTATGATGCTAATGGAAGCCTCTCAGCTGAGCTGAGTTAGCATTCCCTCTGGCCTTCTCCAAGTGGCCCACAGGGAGGCAACTTGAGTAAACTGAGCCCTGAGTAAAAATCAGGAGACCTGGGTTCCCTTCCCCTCTTTGCCTCCAGCGTGACCTCAGAGCAGCCACTCAACTTCTCTGACCTTCAGATGCTTGAACCGGAAAGCAGAAACCACAACTTTGACTTTACAGGGCATTTTGGTCACTAAACCAGGGGTTGGCAAACTATGGCTTGTGGGCCGAATCGGGCCTGTCGCCTGTTTTGGTTTTTTTTAAATACATTTATTTAGTTAGTTTTGGCTGTGTTGGGTCTTCGTTGCTGTGCAGGCTTTCTCTAGTTGCGGTGAGCGGGGGCCACTCCCTGTTGCGGCGCACGGGCCTCTCATCACGGTGGCCTCTCTTGTTGCGGAGCACAGGCTCCGGGCACGTGGGCTTCAGTAGTCGTAGCACGCGGGCTCAGTAGCTGTGGTTCACGGGCTCTAGAGCACAGGCCCAGCAACCGTGGCGCACGGGCCTAGTTGCTCCACAACATGTGGGATCCTCCCGGACCAGGGCTCGAACCCACGTTGCCTGCATTGGCAGACGGACCCGCCACCGCTGCGCCACCAGGGAAGCCCTATCGCCTGTTTTTATAAATAAAATTTTATTGGCCCGCAAAACCTAAAATTTACTATCTGGTCCTCTGTAGAAAAAGTTGGCTGCTCCCTGGTCTAAGTGAATTAAGGTGCTATTGTATCTCTTGCCTCAAGAGTTATGACTGGACTGGAATCTGCCCATATTATTCAATATTTATTGAGCACCTACTAAGTGCAAGGCCCCATTGTAGACACTGGGACAGCAGTAGTGAACAAACCAGTTGCAGCCCCTGCTCTCCCAGAGCCTACATTCCAGTGGAGGAGCTAGACAGTGAACAAACAAACCAATAGACATCTGTCAAGGGGCCATAAGTGCTCTGGAGAAAATTAAAGCAGGGTGTGGGAAAGCGGGATAGAGGTAAGGTAGGCCTGAGATTTTAAGTTGAATGGTTGAGGAGGGCTCTCTGATGGGGTAGCATTGGAGCAGAGACCTGAGGGAAGGAAGAGAGTGAGCCATGTAGATATCTGAGGTAAAAGCATTCCAAGCAGAAGGAACAATCCAGTGCAAAGGACCTGAGGCAGGAGCACAGCTGGTTTGTTCAAGACGCATAAGGATCCTGTGTGTACGTGCACCCCAGTATTCATTGCAGCACTATTCACAATAGCCAGGACGTGGAAGCAACCTAAATGTCCATCGACAGGTGAATGGATAAAGAAGATGTGGTACATATATACAATGGAATATTACTCAGCCATGAAAAAGAACAAAATAATGCCATTTGCAGCAACATGGATGAACCTAGACATTGTCATATTGAGCGAAGTAAGTCAGAGACAAATATCATATGATATTGCTTATATGTGAAATCTAAAAAAAAATGGTACAAATGAACTTATTTACAAAGCAGAAATAGAGTCACAGATGTAAAAAACAAACTTATGGTCACCAGGCGGGAAAGGTGGGGGAAGGGATAAATTGGGAGATTGGGATTGACGTATACACACTACTATATATAAAATAGATAACTAATAAGGACCTACTGTATAGCACAGGGAACTCTACTCAATACTCTGTAATGACCTAAATGGGAAAAGAATCTAATAAAGAGTGGATATATATATATATATATATATATATGTATAACTGAATCATTTTGCTATACACCTGAAACTAACACAACATTGGAAATCAACTAGACTCCAATAAAATTTTTGTTTTGTTTTGTTTTGCTTAGGTTGCCTTTTAATCGTTATCTCCTCAGAAAAGATGATTCTAAAGATTATGACTGGATAAAGAAGATGTGGCACATATATACAATGGAATATTACTCAGCCATAAAAAGAAACGAAATTGAGTTATTTGTAGTGAGGTGGATGGACCTAGAGTCTGTCATACAGAGTGAAGTAAGTCAGAAAGAGAAAAACAAATACCGTATGCTAACACATATATATGGAATCTAAGAAAAAAAAAATGGTCATGAAGAACCTAGGGGCAAGACGGGAATAAAGACACAGACCTACCAGAGAATGGACTTGAGGATACGGGGAGGGGGAAGGGTAAGCTGGGACGAAGTGAGAGTGGCATGGACATATATGCACTACCAAACGTAAAATAGATAGCTAGTGGGAAGCAGCCGCATAGCACAGGGAGATCAGCTTGGTGCTTTGCGACCACCTAGAGGGGTGGGATAGGGAGGGTGGGAGGGAGGGAGATGCAAGAGGGAGGGGACATGGGGATATATGTATATGTATAGCTGATTCACTTTGTTATAAAGCAGAAACTAACACACCATTGTAAAGCAATTATACTCCAATAAAGATGTTAAAAAATAAAATTTTTTTAAAGAAAGATTATGACCAAATTTCACAACATAATAAAGAATACTTTTTCATTCATTATAAAATCTTATTTCCAAAGTTAGCAAATTACCTAGAAAATCAAGCTTTAATCAAGATTTATGTTCTGAGACTTTGGAAGAAGGACTTTCTTTTAAACACAGATATTTAAAAGAAAAAAAGTGCATCCTTTTTTAAGATTCTTGAATATTTTCATCAAATGGCGGTGTTTCTTTTTAAAAATTAAGCTTTCTTCAAAAGAATCTTCACTTTCATTTTGTAACAGAAATTCCAAATAAGCACAACAATGGAATCATGCAGGGAACTCCCACTTCTCCATCAGCCAATATCACATTTTTAACACATAACCAATGTTATTTCATTTATGCTTTCTCCTGCCTCCTCCCCCGATTGCCAATAAAAATTAAAAAAAAAAAAAAAAGATCCCAGTGTGGCTGGAACAGAAAGGATGAGGGGGCGACAAAGAGGAGGTGAGACCAAGGCGGTCACAGGGGGTCACATCCCAGAGGGCCTTGCAGGGCATTGTAAGGACTCCTCTAGTTCTTACTGTGAGAAGGAGGTAGTGTCACAAGAGGGCTCTGAGCAGGGGAGGGACATGTCTGACTCAGGTTTAAGGATCTGTGTGGCCAACAGACTGTAGAAATCACAGGGAGCAGCAGGGAGGACAGTAACAATCTGAGTGACAGATGAGGTGTCTCAGACCAGGGAGGTGGAAGCAGAGATGGGGAGAGGTGGTCAGATTTGGGCTGTTTTGAGCGAGACGTAGAGCCAATAGGCGAGCATGCTTGTTCCATGAATGCGGCTTGAGGTGGAATTACCCACTTCAGCCCTTTCCCCTGCTCTTCCTTAAATGGGGATATTGTGCCCTCAAGTCATTTTTGGGATGCCTGGCGTGGTAGGAATTTACTGACCCTGGAAGCCCACCTTGTCAGAAATTATCTATGTGAAAGTCAGCCCTGAGGGGGTAGGTCTGTCCTCACCAAAGGGGATTTCAGCGGTTAGTGACGGTGCAGAAGTTCCTCCTGGTGCCCCCTCCTTTTTAACTCACAGCAAAGTTCCTGTGGGGTTCAGAGCTGGTTTGGGAGCAAACAGGCAGACCGAAGGATCCTTTTTTCTTTTTTTAAATTTATTTGGCTGCGCTGGGTCTCAGTTGCGTCACGTGAGATCTTCGTTGCGGCATACAGGATCCTTTAGTTGCGGCATGTGGGCTCTTAGTTGAGGCATGCATGCAGGATCTAGTTGCCTGACCAGGTATCGAACCCGGGCCCCGTGAATTGGGAACGTGGAGTTTTAACCACTGGACCACCATGGAAGTCCCAAGGGATCCTTAAATCTAAGTCAGATATATCCTTCCTCTGTTCAGAGCCCTCCTGTGACCCCCCTGGGTCAGAAGGTAGGGTCTATGTCCTCTCCTTCTGAACCTGCACTGACCTCAGGGACTCGCCGTAGCCCAGAGAAAGGAGCAGAAGTGACATTGCATGACATCCAAGGGCAGGTCAGAAAAGGCTATGTGGCTTCCACCTGGCTCTCAGAACGCTCAGTCTGGGGGATGCCAACTGCCATGCAAGAAGTCCAACCACCCTGAGTCAATGCCAGCCCTGTGGGTGCGCCATTTTGGATGTCCAGCCCGGTGCAGCCTTCAGATGACTCCCAACTGGCATCTGAATGTAGCAGCATGGGAGACTCCAAGTGAGAACTGCTGATTTCCTGATTTCCCAGCCTAGAGAGCCACGAGCAAAGAAGAGCTGTAAAGTTTCAGGATAAATGGTAGCCCAACAGTAGTAATTGAAACACCATTGATTTTGGAGCCTTGCCACCAAGGATCTGTAGGTAGACTAGGACCGGTCCCAAGATGTCCCCAACACACGTGTACGGGGTAGATGCCACAAGGGCAGCATCCTGCCACTGTGGGCTCTTCTCCTCCAGGTTAATCCCCATTGAACACCCAGGGTGATGGCCCTTTGGTGTTCTGTACGCCAAGGGATAGTAAACATTGCTTGGGTTTTGCTCCTTTCCTCAGTCAGCTCTTCTACACGGGTGGTGGCATGGGAGCAGTGGGTCCCATACCCCAGAGAATCGCCCCTATGGGCTAAGCAGTGTCTGATGCAAAACAGAGAGTGGCAGGCCACGGAGTCCAACGAGAGAGAGATTTATGCCTCTTACTCTCCATCTGCAAAGCAAAACAAAAATAGCTGAAATGCCGGTTTTCTGCTTTATCGGCTCTGTGAATAAGCATATAAATTTCTATGACATTTCTGGAGGCTTGCTGAAGGGGAAAAAAGCCATCCCCCAGGACGCGGCCAGCAGCGGCGGCAGCATATGGTCTGCTGAGAGCAGAGGCAGAGTGCATTGTGTGTCTGTGAGCACTGAAAAAGGTGACTTTGCGGGTAATTTCAGACTCAAGGCAGTGTTTGCACCTTTTAAAAATTGTTTTTTCCTTTTCTTCATTATAAAAAGTCTTGCCTAAGCCCAGACACTTGTCATGGCCAATCAGTCCTCGGCGGGGAAGCGGGATTATGCTGGGCCGTGGTTAAGTGCAGGGAGGCGGGTCTGAGCCCGGGCTCCTTGGGGCTCCAGGTGGCCCAGGATATCATGCTCAGCTCCTGGAAGAGGGGGACAGCGTCTTATTAAGAAGCTCACATAGGGGAGACAGTCTGCAGGACATGTGGAAAGACCCAAATAGCTGAAGAACAGAACAGGAGTCTGGCTTTTTGTCTCACTCCAGCGATTTCTTTCTCCAGTGAGGACTCAGGCAGGAAGTTCAGTGAAGATGTCTCCAACCCCAGCGGGTGGGAACTGGCACTGACATCGAGTCACCACCAGCCTGGCAGGGAGACCGGTCCCACAGCTCCTGCCAGGAGGCAGAAAGGGCACCGCCTGTGTGCAGTTCCATGGGGTTAGAGAAGCCCAACAAACTATTCAACTCATTCTGTACTTAAATTCCACACTTAGCTTGATTCTTATGGCTTAAGCCAAACAAGGGACTTGTCCCCTTTTATGTTGTAATTATGCTGTTCCATGATGTACATTAATACATTGGTTTCTTATCAGTCGTTTACACTTTAGTATAAATGAATGCATTAGAAACTACCCTAAAAGTACATTGCATGGAAAGGAGGGAGAAAGAGAACATGACACTGCATGGAGGGAGGGAGTTATGGCAAAGGATAGGCAGAGAGTTTCGAGGAAGGAATAGAAAAGGAAAAGGTATCCCACAGAAAAACCTAGCTTTCATCACAGTTTTACCCAGGACCCCATCCTGTTGAAGGGAGAAAATGTCTAGAAATCCTCAGAAAAAGGGGTAGTGCAAACAGAAGCGGTGTGTCAGGTGTAAACAAACGAGCTGCCCTCTCTCCCTGTTCTCCAGCAGCACCAGCCAACAGTAAGAGAGTAGGCTTCAGGCTTCCCTGGTGGCGCAGTGGTTGAGAGTCCGCCTGCCGATGCAGGGGACACGGGTTCATGCCTCAGTCCGGGAAGATCCCACGTGCCGTGGAGCGGCTGCGCCCGTGAGCCATGGCCGCTGAGCCTGCGCGTCCGGAGCCTGTGCTCCGCAACGGGAGAGGCCACGACAGTGAGAGGCCCGCGTACCTCAAAAAAAAAAAAAAGAGAGAGAGTAGGCTTCATCCTGCTCCAGCCTCGGTGCAGCCCCTGCAGTCACCTAGACCCAGTGTTCGATCTATTTGCAGGACAAAGTGAATACATTTGCAGAATAAAGTGAAAACGTCTTACCTTGGCATGGGACGCCCAGCACAACTTGGCTTTGACCTTTTCCCCCTCTTATCTCCTACAGCCTCTCCTCCCCTTCCCAGCTTTATCCATGTGCCCTGCTCCCCACTTTTCTTCTCGCCATTCCCTAAATCTATTTTGTATTTCCTCCATCTGTCTCTCTGCCCAAACTCTCTACTCTCCCTGGCCTGCCCTTCCCATCCTCGCTGCCTGTCGAATTCCTACATTCTTCCAAAACCCAGATCAAATTACACCCCCTCAAAGATTTCCAAGATCTTCCCATAGTCTCTCTTATCATTCCTTAGCAGGCTATTTAAAGGGCTCTTGTCATACTTTGCCTTGAGTCATAGATTGGTTCCCCCCAAAAGCAGAGCCTGAGATGTGGATGCAGGTCATTTATTTGAGAGAAGATCCCAGGGACCACAGTGAGGGAGCAGGGAGAGTGAGATCAAAAAGAGGGAGGCCAATGAGAGGAGACTACCCCTTCATTATATGTGCCAAGTTGACTGAGCCGTCAGGTACCCAGATATTTGGTCAAACATCATTCTGAGTATATCTCTGAGGGTGTGTCTGGATGAGGTTGACATTTGAACCTGTGGACTGAGTAAAGCAGATTGCCCTCCCCTCTGTGGGTGGGCCTCATCCAATCAGTTGAAGGCCTGATAGAACAAAAAGTCTGAGTGAGTGGGAACTCCTCCTGCCTGTTTGAGCTGGGACATGTGTCTTTTCCTACCTTTGAACTTGAATTGAAATACTGGCTCTTTCTGGACCACCAGCCTGCCAGTTTTCAGACTGGAACTCACAATCTGAACTCTCCTGGGTCAGGCTTGCTGACTGAAGATGTTGGGACTTCTCAGCCTGTATAATCATGTGAGCCAATTTCTTATAATAAATCTATCTCTCTATCTATATTGAGAGAGCTATCCTATTGGTTCTGATTCTCTGGAGAACCCTGACAAATACACCCCTGTAGGCAACTAGGGTTCAGTCCCTCTGGAGAACCTCTGGGAAAGTAAATGACAAAAGCCTCCAAATCAGCCCGGAATTGCTGGGAGGCAACACCCAAGGGACAACCCTCAAGCAATGGGATGGGGGCGAGAGTTGGTGCAGAAGGACTGCAGCTTCCTGGCCCCTATGTGGGGGGCAGCCTGGGGCACGTTCCTCACACTTTTCCAAAAGGTGCCCAGCAGCACTGAGCCTGTAGCCCACCCACCCCTCGGCGTGCACTTCACTCACTTTCCTCCCTTCCCTGGCTCACTTCCACACCCCCTCACTGTGCACCCTGGGATCTCTTCCCCAGCAAAGGACTTGCACCCATATCTCTGTCTCAGGGGCTGCTCTGAGAGAACACAGACCAGGCCACATGTGTGTGCCACGCACACCGTGCCCGGAGCTAGAGATTCAGAGCAGAGTACGCCTTGGCGAGGTGCCCAGAGTCACAGAATAACAGTCCCAACCATCGAGGAATCTGGAAGGTCGGCTCCCTCTGAAACGTGGCACTCCCTCTGGCAATGGATATCAGTACTATGAACTCTGGGGACGTGCCAGAGGGGTGACATATCACTAAGCTGCTTTCTGAAAACACCTTCCAGGGCCGTCGACTGGCCAAGCAAGAAAGTCAAGGTCATCCAGCTGTGGTGATTCACCCCACCTCACTGTAAATCCTGGAAACGGTTCACTCATTCCCTGTTCCCACAGGTATCTGCTGGGAAGAGCGCCACAAGCCCGGCAGACCCGGATTCCACATGTGGGCCACTCTCTCTCCCTCCTGATCACCAGAGGGTGGCCCTCGGAACCAAGATATGCCATCACTGAAGCCACGTGAAAGCACATGGCACGGGTCCCAAAGGCACGCCCACGAGATGCGTCCCCAAAGCTTTTTTGAGAGATGATAGCCTCCCGGCAATAAGGCAAACATCTCCCAAGGTGTCCCTCTCAGAGACCACAGTCAGGAAGAGGCAGTTCTGGAATGCTGGGTTTGAACACCAGCCCTCATTAGCTCGAATGATACCATTACTCATGTTAAACCTAAAAGATAGACAAACAAAAGATGGAGAGTAAATCATCCGTGGTCCCCCAGCAGACCCCAGAAAAAGCCAAACTGGTCAGCACACTGTGGTGGGCTGCTTCTGGTCGGGTTCCCAGAATGATACCCTCTGCAAGGTGTGATGTGTCTCTGGGCTGATTTATATAGAAAACCAAACCTAGCCGAGGCCAACCATTGATCCATCGGCCTGACTGGCCCTGAGTCCTCCTCTCATGCATGGCTGAGCCACAGAAGGACAACAGGACGCCTCAGCCTGACCTGCAAGGAGCTCTCTGAGCCGCTAGGGTTGGGGCAGGGAAGCTTTACTGCCAACCTTGAAGTCAGCGCCGGGGAGGGTGTGCTCTAGGCTTTTCCATTTAGCTTGCCCTGGGCTAAATGCAATTACCACCAGGTGAGGTCCGATTCTCCCTTCCCTCCTTTTGCCCTGTCTGTTCCTCCTCCTGCAGCCACATCCTCCAAAGGGGGTCCAGGGACTCCAGGAAACTGGTCTTCTGAGCCCCCTCGCCTGAGTTGCAGGAAGAGGCTGGAAGGCGCAAGCCCGAAATCTCCTCCTGGCTTCTTCCCAGCAGCCCGGCGGGCGCCTCCCTGCATGATTTGGACCACTTGACTTTCTTCTTGTAGGATCCCGAATTTGTCTCCTTTTGTTTAATTCATCAGGAGCCGGTGGTGGGTGGAAGGCTCCCAGCAGATCAAAGGAAGAGGGAAGGGCTCCCTGGAAGGCGCATCAGGCCTTTCTGGGAGGGAAACATTTTCTAATCCAGGAAAGAAAAATCTTGCATTTTAGGCGGTGATTAGAGATGGGATATTCTGTGTCTCCCAGAATTGGGAAGGAGGGATGAGAGGACTTACGGTTTTTTTGAAATGCCACCCGGTGCAGAAAGGGGCAAGTCTGAAATTCGGCAGCAAGAGGAGCGTAAGGCAGGCAGCCCTGTCTTGGAAATTCAGGTCTTCTCCAGGGTGGGGGAGGGAGGAGAAGAAAGGGGTGTAGGGTTTTGGGGGGTTTTTTTTGAATTTTATTTTATTTTTATTTATTTTTTTTTATACAGCAGGTTCTTACCAGTGAGAAGTTTCTTACTTAACAGCACTCGTGGAAGATGCGCTCCTGGGGCTGCCCAGTGCTCAAAGCTACTGGTTCCTCCATGGGAAGGGAAGGCTCTTCCATGGGAGCCTTTCTGGGCCCTCCGGAGACTCCAACAGCATCTCCTGTGACCAGGCACGGTGCAGCTTTTTGGGCGGACACTCCTGCTGCCCTCAGTGGCACCCGTCCCACACAGACATGTGCTTAGTGGTCCCCTCGCCCTCTGACGGAAGCCGTGACCTTAATTTGGGTTCCCGCAGCAGACTCGGGAACAAGGACTCTGATGCAAGTCATTTATTAGGGAGGGGACCCCAGGAGATATCACAGGAAGGGGAGGACAGCAAGTCCAGGTTGTGCTCTGAACAGGTCGCTGCTGTGGACACCTGGAGACGGTGTAGAACACGCATCAGGGTGTCCCACCCAAGGGAAGGAAACTGGGGGCAGCGGGGGGTGGGTGGCTCATAACTCCCGCCTGGTACAAGTTGAGCCCTGCTCCCAGGGGCCATTAGCTCCCTAGAACTTTGGGATCACCTAGCCAGGACCCAAGCACATTTCTAAGTGGAGAGAGTGCTTTCAGGTAGAAAACTCTAGGCATATAAGGGATGAGTGCTAAGGGGTTATCTGGAAGGACCAAGGACACTGCTGCAGCCCTCTTAACTGAATCCCTCTTAGAGATGCATCTGGACCAAGCCAGCATCCCTAGCCAGGTTGGGCGCCCACTGCCTGGGATTCACCCACCACTGATGTGCACCCCACCTGGGTAGGAATGTTGACATGTGTGGGATCCCAGTCCACAGCTCCCAGATCACGGCTGGGGTCAAATATCACGATCTCAAGGCTCTCCAAGTGGAGGGCTTACGTCATTCTTTCTAGACTCTTGGTTAACGCCCTTCCTCCCCCCAGCCCTATCTGTACATCTTTACTGTCTTTTTTTGGCGGGGACTGGGGTTCCCAGCAAGAGACCAAAGAAATCTACCAGCTGAACACCCTGTGCCCCCACTTCTCCCCCTTTTATATCCTCCTCCAGGTTTGAAGTCCCTTTAACTGGTTCTTTGATATTTCCTTTGAAAATATCTGCATTTTGGTCTCACGTTGGAATCTCTTAGCTGTTGTCTTTGGCGCTCAAGCTGAAATGTGCAGTTTAATGTCCTAACTTGGTAGCTCAGCTCTGATGTCTCCATGCCACACCGGGCTCTGTGAAGGGGGAGGGAGCGTGCCCTCCTTCTCACCCCAGGCCCAACTCTGACCTGGCAGGCACCAAAGCAGCCCGCTGGGGCCCCCTTTGGTAGAATTAAACCTTTCAGGAGAACGTCTTGTCTCCCATCAACCTGCAAACATTCTCTCCATCAGCCTCAGTCCAAGCTCAAAGGGGCCAACATCAAAGACTATAGTGGATTGAATGGTACTCCACCCTCCACAAAAGATGAGTCCATTCAGAACCTGTGAATGTGATCTTATTTGGAAAAAAGGCCTTTACAGACCTAATCAAGTTAGGGATCACAAGATGAGATCATCCTGGATTAGGGTGGCCCCTAAATCCAGCGACATGAGTCCTTAGGAAAGAAGGGCACAAGGACATATTGTAGAGCACAGGAAATTATAGCCATAATCTTGTAATAACTTTTAATGGAGTATAATCTGTAAACATACTGAATCACAGTGCTGTACATCTGAAAGTAATATAATATTGTAAATCAACTATACTTCAATAAAAAGAAAAGGAAAGGAAAGAGAAGGAGACACAACACACAGGGGAGAGGGTGACATAAAGACGGAGGCGGAGACTGGAGGGATGTGTCCACAAGCCAAGGAAAACCAAAGATCACCCACAGTCACCAGAAGTTTGAAGAGAGGCCTGGAAGGGGTTCTCCCTCAGAGCCTCCAGAAGGAACCAATCCTCGCAACTGGTAGATTTCAGACCTGTGAGAAAATACATTTCTGTCGTTTTAAAGTACCCAGTTTGTGGTACTTTGTTACAGCAGCCCTGGCAAACCAATACAGGTGCAAATACCGAGTGTGACAGTTTGATGAAACAGTAAAACTAAGGGGGGAGCTGGCCCAAGGCGACCACCAAAAGGTAAGGTGGTCAGTGGCAGAAGACAGTAATCCCTGATGTGGGCTTCCTTGAGGGTTAGGAGTTTGTGGACCCTCTTGTCGGCTTTCCCTCTAATGGGGACCAGCTTTTGATTCAGGCATCCCTGCTCTCAGTTCTGGACTGAGCCAAGTCCCAGCTACGGGACTCAGCCCAGATTCTGAGCATAGCTTCCTAATCTGAAAAATGGGAACGCATTTCACTTCCCAGGGTTGGGAGGATTAAATGTAGCTAACACAGAGCGTGGTCCACAGGAGGCCCTCTCTGTGAGCTGCCTTAGATTGGATTCGTGACACAAAGGCTCAAGTGATTTATTTGGGAAGGGATCCCAGGACCTTGGGTAGGGAAGTACTAAAGCGATACAAGGAAAGAAAGAAGGCGATAAAGACTGCAGTAATGAGGAAGCTATTGCAGTAGTGCCAAGAGCTTAATTCCACAGGGAAACTGAGAAGTGGTATATAACAGGCGCCTCCAAGTAAACTTACTTAAAGGATGAGGGAGTTGGGGTATTTATCCTCCAACTTCCATTAGGCATTGGTTGAGGGTTGCTCCTGGGGCGGTGTGAATTCCTGAATGCATTCCTATTGCTACTATAACAAATTTTGCTGTTGTAACAAATTACCTCAAACTTTGTGGCTTCAAGCAACACGAACTTATTATCCGCTGGAAGTCAGAAGTCCACGATGAGTCAGCAGATCTGCGCTTCTCTTGGAACTCTACAGGAGACTCTGTTGCCTTGCCCTTTCCAGCTTCTAGAGGTTGGCCACATTCCTTGGCTTGTGACCCTGTATTACTCTGATCTATGCTAGTCTCATCACTTCTCCTCCTCTGCTTCCGTCATCACATCACATTCTCTGACTCTGACCCTCCTGCCTCCCTCTTATAAGGACCCACCTGGATAATCCAGGGTAGTCCTCATGCTGGCAAGATCCCTAACTTAATGACATCTGCAAAGTCCCTTTTACCATAAGGTACCATAATCACAGGTTCCAGGCATTAGGATGTGGGCAACTTTGGGAGCCATTATTCAGCCCAGCACATGGGGCCTTTCTAGCCCATTCCACACAGTCAGAGCTGCCTTCTGGGGCTGGCGTGGGGATGAGGAAGCTCTCAGGTACTGATATGCAGGTCCACTGAAAGGTTGGGGGAATGTGAGCAGGGCGCTGACACTGAGAAACTCAGCTTTTGTTAGCAGTAATAGAATAGCAAAGGTGTACAGGCAAAACCACTAGGTGGGCAGAGGTAGAGCGGGTGGCCGTGGCGGCCTCAGAACTCCTTGGTCTGAAGGTGTTGAAGAGAAAACCAGTTGCCGGAACATTCAAAAAAGCCAGACTCACACATAAACATCTTGAATCCTCACAAGAACTATTTTGTGCTGGGGAGGGCATATACACTCTTTCCCATCTGAGAGCTGAAGAAACTGAGGTTCAGCGACTTGCACCAGGTCACACAGTGGCAGAGCAAGGGACCTGCTCTTGCTACCCCACCTAACCACAGCATGGCTTGGAACAATCTGGGATGAGCCAGGCCTGTGGCCACACCTAAGGAGATGCCAGCCCCTCGGGCACATCGTCTTCTACTTCTGAGTCTTTAAGGGTCTGGCTGAGTTGCTGGAGTCGAGAGAGACCCAGCAGCACTGTTGATGAATATGATTGCTTTACCAGAAGTTTACAAATGTAGTTACTACGGTTGAACGTTGTTTAGAATCGATCTCTGGTAATTTGCCTCCCACGTGCGTACACACGGGATCAGTTGCCGAATTCTGTGGATGATATTTCCCCAATCTCTCTCTCCCCCATCTGTCACCTCTTCTTCCTCCCCACACTCCCAGCTCACACCTCCCTCACTTCCCACCTGGACCACAGCCAAAGCCTTCTTTTTTTTTTTTGCAGTACGCAGGCCTCTCACTGTCGTGGCCTCTCCCATTGTGGAGCACAGGCTCCGGACGTGCAGACTCAGCGGCCATGGCTCACGGGCCCAGCCGCTCCGCGGCATGTGGGATCTTCCCAGACCGGGGCACGAACCCGTGTCCCCTGCATCGGCAGGCGGAATCTCAACCACTGCGCCACCAGGGAAGCCCAGCCAGAGCCTTCTTGTGTGTTCCTTTCCTCTGAGTCTCCCTGCCCCAATCCACCTCACTCCCTGGCTCCCTTTAACTTCAGTGGAGGACAGGCTGTCGGTGCCCTTTCATTTTCTTCCAGATTTTCCAGTTTGGTGTGTTCCGGCAGACTTCCAATTGCCAGTATCTGTATCTCTGGTCCTGAGCCTTTTTCCCAGAACCACAAGTCGGAAGGGCCAAAGAATTAGTACTCCAGAAAACAGCCCTCAAGCAATGATGCAAGACGAGCAAGTAGACAAATGCCCCGGCTCTCCATCCTTCAGTTGAGGTAAGTATGAGCTGTGTGTCCCAAACCATCTCCCAGATGTCCCGCTGGGATTAAGCACCAGTGGCCCGTAGTGGGGACTTGCTTAATAACCCTCTTTATTTCAGGCTTCCCTTCCCTGTCTCACTTCTCTACTCCCCTGCTGGTGTTTCCTGAAACTACCTTCCAAGTAACGACTTGTTCTTGAATCCTTCTCTTACGGTCTGCAACTAGGAAACCCAAGTTAGATAATGGGGTTACTTACCTACACAATAACTTCCAAGAGAATGTCTCTCCATGCCCTCCTTAGCCTGCTCGCCAAAGCTGACCCCAGTCCATCTTTCCACTCAAACTCCATTTCTCCATCTCGCCCATGACACACAAGTCAGAGAGCTCTGCACGCATATTTCCTACTTTCACATCCCTGTGCCTTTGGTCAGCTGCCTCTGCCCTCGTTTTCTTACCATCTTTCCTCCAGCATAGAAAAACCGGTTCAGAAGTAGACATGAAACAAGAAGGAAAGAATGTTGATAACTCTAGAAGCTAGGCATGAGTACATGGGGTGGGGGGCTGTTATTATACCATTCTGTTAATTTTATACATGTCTGATCTTTTCCATAATAAAAAACTAAAAGAGAAAATCAATTCATATCAATGACTGACATTGATAGTGTCCTGCCCATACGTCCTCATATGCTCCCATGGCTTCTTACAGCAACTACCAGCCTCTCTCAGCTAGAGGGCATTCTCTAATGTGTGTGTGGGGGGGCGGGGGCGGCGGTGCTCAGCAACCGTGCAGGGCAGTTTGGGGGTGCCAGGGAGTTAACACTCCCCAAAGCAGCTCTCCAAGGAGTGCGTGGAGTCAGTGGATATCTGGTTTCCTCACCCTCAGTGTAATAACCCCAAGAGCATTTCCACACCATCTTCCAGCAGTGCCCAGTGGGACTGAGTCTCAGTTGTTCATGAACATACCCTGTATTGGCTTTCTCCTCTCCCCTGTCTGATTTCCCCACTTCTCTACTGGTGTTGCCTGAGATCTCCTCCCAAAGAAAGTGTATACACACAAATCCTAGTCTCAGGATCTCTTCAAGGGAAAGCCAATCTAAAACAAGATGTTACCGTCACCATGAAAGCATCCCTTCTTCCCCAACTTAGAAGTGATAGCTTTCTCTTCTGAGCCCTTGGACCATCTTGCCTGGGCTTGGAAGACTCAGGACAGATTCCTTCTCTTAAAAATGTTTGGAAGTATGGCAGGATGAAGCCTGATAAAGGAATTAAGTCCTAGACGGCAGGGTTAGCTTAAAATAAATATTATTAATTCTGAATGGACACAGCCTCAGAGCCCCATCATATCCTGCACAGACTTAACCCAGTTCCCTGCACATTGTACCTGCCCCGTTATCATCTGTTGGGTGAACATAACACTCACTGACATGTATTGAGCAAACACTATGAATTCTGTATGTTCTAAAGCATTTAATCCACACAATAACACCAAAAGGGAGTTATTATTATTATTACCTGCCACTTAAAAAATTGAGGGACTTCCCTGGTGGCCCAGTGGTTAAGAATCCGCCTGCCAATGCAGGGGACACCGGTTCGATCCCTGGTCCGGGAAGATCCCACATGCCGTGGAGCAACTAAGCCCGTGCGCCACAACTGCTGAGCCTGCGCTCTAGAGCCTGAGAGCCACAACTACTGAGCCTGCGAGCCACAACTACTGAAGCCCGCACGCGCCTAGAGCCCATGCTCCGCAACAAGAGAAGCCACCACAGTGACAAGCCCGCGCACCACAACAGAGTAGCCCCCGCTCACCGCAACTAGAGAAAGCCTGCGCACAGCAACAAAGACCCAACGCAACCAAAAATAAATAATTTTTAAAAAAAATCTAAAAAGAAGAAATGGAGGCTCAGGAGGGTTAAGTGACAATCCCAAGGTCACACAGCCAGGAAATGGCAGATCAGGGAGAGAAAACACGGCTGGCTGGCTTGTTCCTCATCCTTCCTCCCTCTTCTGGAGCGCATCACAGGTGTCTACAGGAAACCTGCTTTCCGGTTCTCTGGGTCCGTGAGAATAAAAGTCATCCCCGGGCTTCCCTGGTGGCGCAGTGGTTGAGAGTCCACCTGCCGATGCAGGGGACACGGGTTCGTGCCCTGGTCCGGGAAGATCCCACATGCCGCGGAGCGGCTGGGCCCGTGAGCCGTGGCTGCTGAGCCTGCGCGTCTGGAGCCCGTGCTCCGCAATGGGAGAGGCCACAACAGTGAGGGGTCCGCGTACCGCAAAAAAAAAAAAAAAAAAGTCATCCCCAACCCAAGTCTTTACCGCTTCTCCTGACGAGGGCTTGGTGCTCGCATGAGCAGCAGAGTGCCAGGCCTGAGGGCTCTCTCTTCACAGTCACGGGGCTTGGCACACAGGCCTCCCCAGCCCCGCTGCCCCCGACCGCACAGCGCCTGCAACAAGCAGCCTCCCCGGCAGGCCTCGTCCAGCCAGGAGGCTCCAGCTGCCTCCTGCACCCTCCGACCAGCCACCCCAGGCTTCCTTGGGGCTGCAGAGGAGACCCACCAAGGCGCGCAGGTGTGGCCACCGTGCTGCGTGCTTGTCCAACACCCGGCGCACACCCTTCCCAAGCCAGCTCTGCATTCTGCTGCAGTAGTAACACAAACCCATCAAGAGAAAAAGAGAGCATGAGATGTGTGTGTGTGTGTGTGTGTGTGTGTGTGTGTGTGAGAGAGAGAGAGAGAGAGAGAGAGAGAGAGAAGAGATTTGCTTGGAAACGCCAACCCCTCACCAAAGATGTTCCCAGCCCTCATTTGTACACACAGTCTTCAAACATCAAAGTGTTTGTTAAGTGTAAATATTTTTATTCGCTCCCCTCCTTCTCTTCCCTCTCCTCCTCCATGCCGGCTCCGAGCTCAGCGGATGCCAGGAGACCCCTCCGACTCATAGCCAGCAGGGACGGTTTTGGGAAAGGGCATTTCCAGGTCCCAGCGGGCAGCCGGCAGCTGCGCCTCACAGCCGCCCGGGACTCGGCTCCCAGCAGCAGGCTCCTCTCTTGGCGCCTGTTTCCATAGGAACGGGCAGGCCCAGGATTGGCAGCCGTGGGAGCGTTACCCACGCTGGCTGCTTTTCAAGTGGTCCCTCCATGTACCTCCCCTCTCCTCCCCACCGCGTGCCCAGGTCTGCCCTGGGAAGGACCACAGGTCTGGAGAAGTGCCCAGGTAGAGGGGAGCTGCAGGGCTCCCCCTAATGTCCTGAATTCTGGAGCAACAAGGTGAATCTTGCTTGGAGCCTTTGTCACCCCTCCCCGCCCCCACCCGAGTCCCCTGCCTTCCTCCACTGGGTACTCATCTGCATGCCTAGGTTAGCTTTCCCAGCCTGGCAAAGGACGGAGATCTGATCCAGAGACTCCATCGGGGCCGCGCTCAGAAAACTCATTCCCATCCAGGAAAACCCTCTTATTAAGCACCTCTCTGCTCTCCGGCTTTCTGTGCCCTGCAGGTCAAACTGTGCTCTGCCTCTTCGTTTCCCCACCAACCCAGTGCTGTGCATCTCTCTTTATTAAACAGAAAGCTGGGCTTCCCCGGTGGCGCAGTGGTTGAGGGTCCGCCTGCCGATGCAGGGGACACGGGTTCGTGTCCCGGTCCGGGAAGATCCCACATGCCGCGGAGCGGCTGGGCCCGTGAGCCATGGCCGCTGAGCCTGCACGTCCGGAGCCTGTGCTCCGCAACGGGAGAGGCCACGACAGTGAGAGGCCCGCGTACCGCAAAAAGAAAAAAAAAACAAACCCAGAAAGCTGACAAACAAAGGGCCTCTCTGGGTCTCCAACACCAGCCTGATGATGGCTTTACCAGAGATCATTGAGAATGAGCACATCGATTACTGCCTTTGCTCCCAAGGTCGAATCCCCGCTGCCAGCATATCTCCTGTGCCCCTCCTTTGAGGAGCCTCCACAGAAGGGAACTTCTTTGATGCTGTTCCAGGTTCTGGCTGTCACCACGCTTTGAACCCTAGTCCCCTGTCGTGGTGGGTCTTCTCGCCATTATCAGGCTGGCCCGCAGCCTCCTTAGGCCTCCCCGCAGATGGGACTTCCCGAGGGGAGGGTTGATCCGAGCTCTGCAAAGTTCAAAGGGCGCTCTGGGAGGCACCGGGGTTTTGCTGATGGGCTTGAAGAGTCTGAAAACTCCTGCGCAGAGCTAGAGGTTGAAATGCCAGCCCACCAGCAAGAACTAAACAGCTCTTAAAGCAGGACACTCAGAACTATTGATCAAGGATGCACAGACTCCATCTATAATTAGACCCAGAAAGCTGCTTGCACATCGGAAAGAGAGTGAGAAAGACGTGACCGTGGCTTCACTGAAGCCAGATCGGCATCACGATTGCACAAAACAAACAGAAACCCCACAGCTGAAAATGCCCTGTGCTGTTAATTCCTCTCTCCAAAAGGTTCACTGTGAGTCACACAGTTCAGTCCTATAAAAGCAGCCAGATGTTATAAAGATCCTGTCGACAAGGCAGCAACAGCTGACTCTGGGGTCGATCACAGCTAGCCCTCCCAGCTCCGTGGTGGCCGTGACCTTCTAGACCAGGACAGCCCAGCAGCTGGTGCCCTGGAAACCCCGGAAACAAAGTTACCGTTGAGAAGTTTCATTTGTTTGTTTGGTTGGGTTTTTTTTTTTCTTTCTTTTTCATCATTAAAAGTGGCAGGAAAAGGCTCGATTTCTGGGCACTTGGTGGCCTTCCTTCGCTCTTTTGTGTAATGAATCTGATTTGGAAACTGCAGCTAAAATTTGGAGGGGGAGAGTCCATTAGAAAGAAATACTGTTTGTTGGGGCCAGGGAACGCTGGTGGCAAATTGCCCTTCCTAAGTGCTGGTTTTTGAAAACTCATTCCTGCGGTAGGAAAATAAAGCAGATTTCCAACACTTAAGAGATCATTTTCGGAATGGTCTAGATGCACGCTGTTATGCTGGTACATTTGCTTCTCATTGTTTTTTAATCACTATTTTGTCAAGTTTAATTGCTGCCACACTAACAACCCAAACGGGAGCGAAACAAAATAGGGGATATCTATCACTGGTGAGAGCATTTTGACGGAATCCATATCTATTTGCATCTTCTCCACCAAATTAGGAAAAAGGAAAATAGAAAACGTTGTCTCCGCCGCCGGTAGAAGGATTCTTTTCATCGGTCTGGGTGGGGAAATCCCCAGAAGAATGGGCAAACTGGCCAGCCTCCCCCATATCAGCTCAGCCTCTTCTGAGCTCCAGCTGGGGTTTTCTTGCCTGGATTTTCCTTCTAAGGATATTATGAATTCTCACCAATTCTGCTGGATGGTGAGAGCCTTGAAGGCAGAGACAGACCTTGCCTTAATTATGCACGTGTTTCCTGGGTCTTCTCCTAATTCTCCTTTCGGGTCTTGTGAAAGACAAAGAAACAGTAAAGGACTCTGCCCAGCTGCCCCGGGGGGGGGGGGGGGGGGGGTGAGCTGACAGCCTCCAGCTGTTAACTTGGGCAGGTTCGGCCTCAGTTAAGAAGCTGAAGTCATGCCCTTTTCGGGGTGGCCCCGGCCGACGGCTAAGCAAGCTGGTGGCACTCGGGGCTGGCCATTTCCGCCCCAATTGAGGCTCTGATAGGCACGCTTCTCTGGGAGGTCCTGCTGGGTGGGCAGAGGCTTTTCAGATTGCCTGCCGGTTCCCCTGTCTAATCCTGCTTCCTCCCTTCTCCCTTCAGGGGTGCTGCTCCTGTGTTATTATTCGTGCCCAATTACATACAGTCCCTCCTGGAAGTCGCTGAAGGATTAAATCAACTCTCACAGTCACTCCTTCTGGACAGCTGCTTCTTGGAAAACCCAACCTGATGACTTTTTAGAGCTCGACCGGCAACTCTGGGATTGCCTTTTCCCCTCTGCACTGAAGAGGGCCAAAACCATTCTCTGAGTAAAACCTTGCCTGTGCACAGGGCACTGCCTTAGAGCCCCTCCCCAGCACCCTCCACCCACCCCACCCTCCCACCCCCACCGCACCGCGACTTGACAAGTTCATGCAAATATATTAGGTGCTTTGCTGAACATCAGGACCACTAGGGGGTCTTAGCGACCAAGGGACAGTGCCAGGCCAGCTGCTCCGAATGTTTGGGGGTGAAACCAGTGTGAAGCTGGGCAGCTCTTTAAGGAATTTCTAGAATGGTCAGTGCAGGGTTTGCATTGGGCAAGTTGGTGAAGACACGCAAAGACCCCTCTGTCCCCGGGGTCCGCCCCGGGAAGGGAATTTCAGAATTAGGGCTTGTGTCCAGCAGGGCTGGCGCTTATTATCACCTGAAGGTTTGCCAAGCCCTTGGCTCCCCAACTAGATGGCTCATCAGCTACTTGAAGGCCAAGACACGCCTGTCTGGCTCACCACCCTTTATCTGCAGGGTCTGGAACCGTGCAGGGCACACGGTTGCCACTCTGTGGATCCTTCATGAATAAATGAATGAATGAACGATCAAAACTAGTACGTATCACTTCATCACTATCAGCCCAATGCTCTCCCATCGCCTTGAGGATAAGGTCCCAACCTTTCACGGGGTAGGCGAGAATATTCGTCATCTGGGCCTTCATGTACCCTCCCTCCTTCCGGCCATTAACTCAGAACTCGCAATCTCGGTGGTCCCTCTCTAGGCCTCATTTATCAGCAGCTTCCTCCCCTGCTACTTTTTGGACAAGCGAATGTCTTTTCGTACTGAGAAGACTTCCCTAGGCCTTCTCCTTCTGTCCTCAGCCCCTGCCCTCCGACCCCTGGACTTGGGGTCTACCAAGGACAGTGCCAGTGCAGGACACTGAAATCCCAGGGCCCCAGGCAGCAAATAGTAAACTGAATGCTTTCCCAGGCCGCCTCCCAGGAAGCAGTCTTGGCCCGAGCCGTCATTAGCACCCTCCTGTGCCTTGCAGTAGTACAGTCTCACACTTTAATATGGAATCTACTCTATCCCAAGCACTGTTCCAAACACTCTATATATGTTAATTGGAGCCCTATGCCATTTCCATGCGGTAGGTATTATGCTTACCTTCACTTGGCAGGTGAGGGAGCTGAAGCACAGAGGGGTTAAGTAACTTGCCCAAAGCACACAGCTACTCAACGGCAGGGCTGGGATTTCGGTCCGGGCAGTCTGACTCCAAAGTTCATGCTACGACCAGGTACACCGTCTCCCCGCTTGTGTGGTTGGTGGCTGCACTGAGGCCTGGTTCGTGGAAGGGACTCTGGCCAAGCAGAGACGAGGGGATGAAACCCGTGCTTTCCACAGTGGCCTCTGACAGGCCACGTGCTGGCCACCCACACCTGGCGCCTTATCTACCACAAAACCTAGGCCACCCGGCTGGCACCTTCTGCCCTTATGGAGAAGAGGCCAAAGAGAAAAGGTGGGGGCAGTGTGGTAGGAGTGGGATCAAGGATAAGAGCCTCCATGCTCCCAGGAAGGTGGCCTCATGTCTCCACTCGTGCCCAGGGGCCCTGGCGTGAGTTCGAACTTTGGGGAAGGCCTGCTAGGCGTCAGGCGCAGGGCGAAGTGCATTTCACCCTCACAACACCCCCGTGAACCGGATGCTCTTGGCATTCTCTTCATCGCATGCGTTTGCACTTAGGAAGTGGCAGGGCTGGACCTTGAGACCTGGCAGGTCTGGCTCCAGGGCGCAACTGCTGTTCATTGTGCTCTACCAAGAGGAGACACCAGCAGCCTCCCCACTGCCCCGTGAGGCCAAGCCTACCCCTCCTCCCCCACTCGCTCCCATCTCCCTTCACGCCTTCCCCATCGTTGTTTCTGTCTGGCCAGTCTCTCCTGTCCCGCTCCCAGCCAGCTGCCACGCCCATCCCACTGCATCTGGATGTCCTCTGCTGACCTTGGGGTCCCAGCTAGAGGCTGGGCTGGACAGCCCCCTGGTCCTAGACACTGTGCAGCTTCCTTCCCTAAGTGACAGATGGCTGGCCCTGCTGCCCCGCTGCCCAGCACTGCTGTGACAGCGTGGCAGGCAGACATACACTGGCGCGCGCCTGGGGAAAGCTTTGCCTCTGCCCCCAGATGAAAGAAGAAATAATATCTATCGGCTCTTCTGCACTGGGGGAGGCACGGGCCTCCCGAGGCTTTTGTCGATGTTGCGATCTCATTTATTCTTTCAGAAGCAGGTGACAAGGCTCCACTGGGTGCGGACTAGGTATCCTGGGAGCTCACAGAGAATCGCAAGTCGTATTCAGATGTGTTAGCGGAATCCGGAATCAGGTTGGCAGAGACCAACACCCGTAAAACCAGAAGAAAGCAACAGAAAGGCTTGTAAGGCACTGCTTCAAGAAGGGAGAGACCCCTGCAGCAGTTCCTGCTGACGCCCCACCCCATTTCCCCTCCAGACACCCGAGTTCACCTGCACCTATGGCGGTGAGTCTGCACGCTAACAGCTTCCCACCTCGACTGCCTGCCTCTCTCCGCTCCTCTGCCTCAGGGCTTCCTCCAGAATCAGGGGCAAGCCAGCTACATAATTTGTAGGACACAGTGCCCAGAGAACATGTGACCCCTTCGCCGAAAAGCAGGACACTAGCTGTTTCCTCTCTTCTGCTGGTTCTCTCTCTCTCTCTCTCTCTCTCTCTCCCCCCGACCCGGTGTTTTTTGTTTTTTTTTTTTAACATCTTTATTGGAGTATAATTGCTTTACAATGGTGTGTTAGTTTCTGCTTTATAACAAAGTGAATCAGTTATAAATATACATATGTTCCCATATCTCTTCCCTCTTGCGTCGCCCTCCCTCCCACCCTCCCTATCCCACCCCTCTAGGTGGTCACAAAGCACGGAGCTGATCTCCCTGTGCTATGCGGCTGCTTCCCACTAGCTATTTTACGTTTGGTAGTGTATATATGTCCATGCCACTCTCTCACTTTGTCACAGCTTACCCTTCCCCCTCCCCATATCCTCAAGTCCATTCTCTAGTAGGTCTGTGTCTTTATTCCTGTCTTGCCCCTAGGTTCTTCATGACCATTTTTTTTTCTTAGATTCCATATATATGTGTTAGCATACGGTATTTGTTTTTCTCTTTCTGACTTACTTCACTCTGTATGACAGACTCTAGGTCCATCCACCTCACTACAAATAGCTCAATTTCGTTTCTTTTTATGGCTGAGTAATATTCCATTGTATATATGTGCCACATCTTCTTTATAATCTCCAAAATTTACAAGCAGCTCATGCAGCTCAATATCAAAAAAACAAAAAACCTAATCCAAAAATGGGCAGAAGACCTAAATAGACATTTCTCCAAAGAAGACATACAGATTGCCAACAAACACATGAAAGAATGCTCAACATCATTAATCATTAGAGAAATGCAAATCAAAACTACAATGAGGTATCGCCTCACACCAGTCAGAACGGCCATCATCAAAAAATCTACAAACAATAAATGCTGGAGAGGGTGTGGAGAAAAGGGAATCCTCTTGCACTGTTGGTGGGAATATAAATTGATACAGCCACTATGGAGAACAGTATGGAGGTTCCTTAAAAAACTAAAAATAGAACTAACATACGACCCAGCAATCCCACCACTGGTGATATATATATATATATTTTTTCGGTACACGGGCCTCTCACTGTCGTGGCCTCTCCCGTTGCGGAGCACAGGCTCCGGACGCGCAGGCTCAGCGGCCATGGCTCACGGGCCCAGCCGCTCTGCGGCATGTGGGATCTTCCCGGACCGGGGCACGAACCCGTGTCCCCTGCATCGGCAGGTGGACTCTCAACCACTGCGCCACCAGGGAAGCCCTACTGGTGATTTTTAATTGTTATTTAATGTTGCACTCCCTCTGGAAAGTGTTATTCTCAGGACAAAGGCAGACCTCAGTGAAGCCTTGTCGCACAACTTGGTGCATGCCCAATCCTCCCCCTGCCCACGCCAGGCTCCTGCCGAGGCAGAGATCAGCCCCAGTGCCAGGGTCGGGAGATGCAGCAGGCAGCCAAGAACCCATTCCAAAGAGGCGGGAGGTGGGGAGGCGGGGAAGCAGAGGAGGTAGGAGCACAATGAGTGTCTGCTCCGTTGTCCCATCAGACTTCACTTACAAAACCCCATTTCAAAGATAAAATTATTAAGAATTGCAAGATCATGACTGCAAGGCACAATCCTAAAGTGGGAGGAAATTAACAACCCTGGGGGGCAAACCACAACTGCCAGGGGCAAGAGTCAGCAGGTAAATGCCAACCTGCCCTCCAGTGGTGCGATTCTGAGGCACGTTCTCCTTGTGCTGTTCAGAGGGTCCTGATGGGATGGAACCCAGTTGCCCACAGCAGCAACTTGGTCACGAATGCATCCTTTATTGGCTGTTCTCTCCATCCTCATTGGTGCTTCCCACAATCTGTGCCCATTGTCCTTATTTCAATGTCTCCTTGACATTGAAATAAGCTCCCTAACAGTTTGGGGGTTTTATGGGTTTCCTAGGGCCGTTGCAACAAAATACCACAAACGGGGTGGCTTAGAACAGCAGATATGGATGGTCTCACAGTTCTGGAGGCTAGAAGTCCAAAACCAAGGTGTTGGCAGGGCCATGCTCCCTCCAAAGCCTGGAGAGGATCCTTCCTTGCCTCTTCCAACTTCTGGTCACCTCAAGAATTTCTTGGCTTGTAGGTGCATCACGTTAACCTCTGCCTCCATCATCCCATGGGTGTCTTCTCCCTGTGTGTCTCTGTGTCTCTTCTCCTCTTATAAGGGCATGAATCATATTGGATTAGGGGCCCATCCTACTCCAGTATGAACTCAACTTAACTAATTACATCAGCCACAACCCTATTTCCAAATAAGATTACAGTCTGAGGTACTGGGGTTAGGGCTTCGACATATCTTTTTGGGGGACACGTCATTCGACCTCATAACAGGAGGTCATGAGAAAAGTCTTCATGGAAGAGGAGAACTTGACCTACGTCTCCAAGCAATATTTCCTCTTTATTGTGCAGGTGACTCACCTGGGAATCGTGTCCAAATGCAGACTCTCATTTGGGATGGCTGGGTGGGGCCTGAGAGTCTACGTTTTTATCACACTCCCTGATGATGCTGATGAAGCTTTCCTATAAGGGTCAGAGAGGGAAAATGGTAGACAGTATTCTGTAGATGTGAATGGTAGACTGTATTCATCTGCCATGCCTTAGTTCTAGTAAATATCAGACTCGAGGGCTGCTACATCCTCCCCACTTGATGGGGGAGAAAGCTATCATTTATGCCCCTCATTTGGTGGAGCCTTGGTGGTAGGCCACCGCATAAGCCACTGGCCAGTCTGTGACTTGGTTGTCCTTCGGCAAGTGCCAATCCACACTTGGTCCAGTCAACACACATAAGGGCAGCAGCGTCCCGTGGCACTGGCCCGGAGACTTTCCAGAAGGAATTTCTCTGGGGAATGCAATGGGTGTGGCGGGAATTCTGAGCCTCGGTCTCGCTGATAGTATAAACAATTTCTAGCAAAAGAATTTGAAAACTGAAACATGCTGTTTGTATATTGAGATGCAGACATTTTGATGACTCAGAGCATCGAGAGGTGGGGCAGTAAAGTAAATCAATCTGGATACACTCAGGGCTCAAGCCAACCCACCGACTTAAGAAGGGATTTGCTCAGACTCTCAAGGGTTCACTAAGACTTTAGCTGGCTAAGTAACTCAAAGGACCCCCGTGGTCCTAACCCACCTCTGTTGCACGGAAATTTCAGACAGCCCCAATGTGTGCCCATCTGGGTTCAAGAATGCTACTTTACTAGGTGTAATAATGCTGCCTAACAGACCATCCCCAAACTCAGTAGTTTACCAAACAAACCTTTATTTTTCTTTCTCACACATCTACGGGTCATCTAGGGATTCTAGGGCTGATCTGCTCAGGCTCCTAAGTGGCTTTGGGATGGTTCCACATACCTCGTCCTCTCCTTGGACCACTGACTACTCAGGACATGTTGGTGGCAGAAGTGCAAAGGGTCTGAGCAGAGAAGCACAGGACTGGTACCCTGTCACTCTTGTGGGCGTTCCCTTAAACAAAGCACGTCACGTGCTGAGCCCAGCGTAAAGAGGTGGAGAGTACATGCCTCCTAGTCTTGTGATAAGTACTGAAAAATCACATGACAGCCTGCTGGTCGTCAAGGGTCAACTCTCCTGACCCCTACGATGGTAACTTGCTCTGTGAGTATCATATCAAGTGCGCTTTTCATTGATTTCTTCCATCTTGGCTATTTTCTTCATTAAATTTAGAATTGACTAAGCATTGAGTGCTCTATGTATGTTTTGTTCTCGGAACAGTGCTAAGTGTACACTGCATATTACTTATGAAGAAGATCAACTGATGAGCCACATTGGAAAGTAATTACTGATGAGAAAAGGCCTCATGAGGTTGTGTTATAATAACTAATGATAACTATTGAGATTATTGCATACATTTTCATGGGATTTTGGTCTTGTTTTAGCCTAAGGTGGTTTCAGTTTAGGGGCTCCCGAATGCACCCAACTTTTTTCTCCTTTGGTAACTATGATTTAAGCCAATGAGAAGTAACCCTAAACGAGGTTTTCGAGAAACAGAATTCTTTCATAAGACAGAGGAAGGCAGTACAAGTAGCTGTACATGGCGGGGCGGTGGTCGGGGGAGTTGTCTGGAAAAGGGGCAGAAGCACAGATGTGCTCACTCCTCCTCACATGTGGACGCCCCAGTGAGAGCAAGACAGGACAGAGTTCTAAGGGGAACGTGCTCCTCCCTTGGCCCTACCCTGAGGTGGAGGGCAGGCCTCTCACTCTTTCTCTATCAGGTTTTGAAGTTCCTAGTTACTGGGGCACTTTGGATGGACTGGGAGTCAGCCACTGAGGGGCACGATAACTAAGACAGTGGTTAAAGGCCAAGCTTTGAGGTCAAATACAGTAGGTTCAATTCCTGGTTCCACTGTTTACTAGCTGGGGATGTAGGGCAAGTTGGTTAAATCTTTGGGCCTCAGTTTCTCCATCTGTAAAGTGGGAATAATAACATTATACCTATGCATGCGTTCACGCGCATGTGCGTGCACACACACATGCACACACACACACACACACACAGGGTTGTGAATATCCAATGTGGTACACTGTAGAGAGAGGTCAGCCCGGCCCCTGGCACTTGGCCTTCACTCAGTAGATGGGAGATAGCGTGGGTCCACAATCCCTTATCCAATCACAGGAACAGATAAGTTTCAGAGCTTAGAATTTTTCATTCTTAGGAAGGTCTTATGGTGCATACATTACACGAAATCCCATACTTCACAAAGACATTAACATTTCTGCAGCGAAGTGTATGAATATTCATATTCACTGGAATTGTATAAGGCCTTAAGTGGCCTCACAGCAGCTCAGGCCGGGTTTTGCCATCAAAGGAGTTTTTGCCAAACCTTCGCGTTCTGGGATTTGGGGATCTTAGTACTGTGGGGTACTGGCTGTATTAGTAGGTTACCAGCATTCAGACTGCAAGTGAGAGAAAGGAGGCAGGAAGTGGGAAGGGCAGGTGGTGCTGGGCAGAGGCCTTTTCTGTTTGGGGCTCGACAAGCACCCTTCTGGGGTAGAGGGAGAAGGAAGGCCAATGGGAAACTGGCCACCAGGCAGAGGGTGGTGGGAAAGGGGCACAGACTGTTCCTGCATTTCGAGTAGCATCATTTTGCTCCCTGGAGGCCTAGAAAATATTCATTCCCAGAACCCCTCTAACAGCCACCGAATAGCTGAATAAATGGATGCAAGGCCATGAATAAATAAACAAACAGAGAGGAGAGAGGAGAGTGGCTGGGTTCTGCACCCTAAGAGATGTAGATGAGCCAGACACCCCTTTCCACTGGGCGTTCCAGAAGGTGCCATGATGAGCTACTGGTGATGCCCTGTCAGGAGGTACTGGTCAAGGTGAGCATCCCCCGACTGCCAGCCCTGGGGTAGAACTGGGATGATCCCTCGCCAAAGAAAACTGGCCTCAGGGAGCGATCTGGCCCAGGAGTTTCATAAGCCCCAGGAACAAAATAATTCTATTCTCTTGGGTTTTGTTCCCAGGTTCCCGATAATAGCCTCTGGTCGATCGTTAGTAGCAACTCTGTGTGTGCGTGTGTGCGTGTGCATGTGTGTGTGTGGTGTGCCTATGTAACAACAGAGACACACGGAGAAAAGAAAACAATGGCTTTCTCTGAGCCCCAAAGGGAGCAGACCCGGTGCTCTGGAGGGAGAGAGAGTTGCAGGTCCTCTTCTCCGTGTCTTTTCTTATTTTGCATTTCTCATTACATCCGCATGTCACGGAGCTGCTGGCTGATTTATAATTTATTGGTTTAGTGTCTTGCGGCAGGGAAAGGATGCTACGCTATATTTTTCAGGGACGCTCAATTCAACTTTGGTGAAGCAGCCAGAGCCACAGCTGTGAGGGGCACGGAAGAAGGATGTGTGTGAGAGGAGGAAGAGGCCCATGAGCCCGGGGCTGCAGGGCATCCCGGCTAAGTGCTGTCCGCCATCAGAAACGCTGGCCTGTGTGAGGGTATTATTTAAGTGGAGGTTTTCTAATTGGATTGGGGAGATTCCGTCTCAAGCAGGCATGTAAACACGCATCTAGAATTCAGGGCACTGATGGAGCCCTGCTTTCCTGGGTTTCTCATGGCAGACCCTGAGATGAGGATTCGTGTCAGAGTGATTTTATTAAGAAATTCTTCCAGGAAAAGAGGTATGGGAGTGTGTTCGTTTGCTAGGGCTGCTGTAATAAAATACCACATGCTGAGTGGCTTAAACAACAGAAATGTATTGTCTCACCATAATGGAGGCTAGAAGTCCAAGATCAAGGTGTGGGCAGGGCTGGTTCCTTCCGAGGGGGTAGTCTTTGGCATCTATGGGCTTGTAGAAGCATCACCTCCATCTCTGCCTTAAACTTCACTTGACATTCTCCCTGCATGGGTGTCTGTGTCCAAATTTCCCCTTTTTATAAGAACACCAGTCGTAACGAGTTAAACCTCGTTTTAACTTGATCACCTCTGTAAAGACCCTACCCCCAAATAAGGTCACATTCTGAGGTCCTGGGGGTGAGGACTTCAACACATGGATTTTGGAGGGATACAATTCAACCCCTAGCAGGAAGTGAGGAAATGATACAAGGAAAGGAAGGCGGCCGAGCGAGGGTGCAGTGTCAAGCAAAGTCCCTGAGAGGGGAACCTGGGCTCAACCTCGCAAAGCATTCTGGGGCAAGGGAGGGAGGTCACCCTCAGAGGCGCCTGATCGGGGAACAAGGGAGCCGGGGTATCAGTTAGAGGAGGCCCACAGAGGGACCTCGGTTCCCAGGTACTCCCAGCCCTCCTAGGACACAGATAAAATGGGTGCTGGCTGTTGAGAAGGGAAGCAACTATAAAAGGATGTGCTAGAAAATGGAAGATGGATTTTGAGGGGACGTGGGGAGCACTGACAGTATTTGCTGTGAGCCCTAAAGTCCCATGTCTACCCAGAGGTGACTAGTTGCCTCTTTGGTGTGTTGACACATGCTCACACCAGGGCCTGGAGGGGAGGTGAAAACAGGGAGATGAGAGCATAAATTCCCAGAAAAGCCTAGATTGATATTGAAAACCCAGTTGTTCTTTTGCTAGATTTTTGTCAGTGGTAGATTTTAATTGCAGGGACGTGACAGGGAGAGCAATGTAAGGACAGGCAAGAGGGCCGGGCATTCTCGTGTAAAGCAGGGAAAAGGAAATCCACTTCGGGAAAAGTGGTAATGATCGACTCTTGGGGTTCAAATCACGGTCTTTGATTGAATAACATGGCAGGGTTTTGATTCAATAGTAATCCGATTTGGATAGCACACCAATCATAAATTCTCCAGAAAACTGAAAAATTCTGTAGAGTAATGGAAAGCATTCGAACCCCACGGTTTTCATTGAATTAAATATGAAAATGTATCATACAATCGATATTGCAATATTTGATTCAATCAGCATTTCGGGATGAGAACTGTTTTCTCCCATTTGTTTTATGCTGTCGCAAAATATTTCAATTTGCTTCAGAATTTATTATTGACAAATCACCCTAACAGCCATTGGGGGTTGGGTTGGGGAGCTTGTCACAGAGGATTGGCAGCTGAGAGATGCTGGGCCAAACCGGGCCCTGGGAAATAGCCAGGGACGGCGGAATGCTCAGGTGAAATTCTAGAAAGGAGTTGATAATGCACAGCAAGGAGGGAGAGGAGGACATTTGTCACCGGGAGAAGGGAGACAGGACAGGGGGCCTCGCCTTTCCTCTGGATGGGGCTGCTCTTGGCAGCAAGGGCCTGCCCTGGGCAAAAGTATGAGGCAGGCAGAGGGGGCACCCCACCTTTTCTGCTCTCTGTGACCCTGGCCCTCAAGAGGAAAGGGCTTTCATCTGTAACCCTGCAGTAAGTGGCCTCGTGCTGTGTTATAAACACCAGCGTGGAGTCTCAGAAATGTGGGTCTGATGTGGGTTCCTCCACTAACTAGCTGCGTGGCCTGGGGTAAGTGACTTAACTGCTCTGTGCCTCTGTTTCCTTATTTCTGGACTAGTGATAAAAAATCTTTCCTTCCTCATAGAGCTGTTGTAATTATTAAGTGAATGCATATTAAATGAATGTGTGTATGTTCAGGACTTCATAAGCAACCAGTAAGTGGAAGTTATTATTATTGTTGTTGTTATTATTATTATATCAGTTACCTATTGCTGTGTAATTAACTTACACTCCAAAATGTAGTGGCTTAAAACAATAATGATTCTGCTGGTCAGTTCTGGGCTGGGCTGGGCTCCACTGATCTTGGCTAGGCTCACACAAGCGTTTGTGGTAGGAGGGTCAGCTGTGGGCTGGCTAGTCTAGAGGTCTCACTTACACGTCTAGAGGCTGGCTGGCTGTTGGCAATGGTGGTGGCAGGGCCAGGTATCTCTCAGCCTCCAGCAGACCCTCCTGAGCTTGCGACGTGGTGGAGTCCGGCTGTAGAAGAGGACAAGCCTCGATGTGCAAATGTTATTCAACTGTCTGCTTGTGGCATATTTGCTAATGTTCCCCAGTGGCCAGAGTGAGACGCAAGGACAGCTCAGATTCAAGGGGTGGAGAAAAGCTTCCCCTCCTGATACGTGAATACACATTTCAAGGACATACATCTAAGGAGAGGAAGAATCTGTGGCCACTTCTGCACATAGCCGTTATTATCATCATTGTTTCTTTTAAAGTGCTTGTCACTCCACCCACCCCTACCCATCCCGTGTAAAGCTAGAGACATGAGACTCCTCCCTCACTAGCCCAGAGCTCCTTGAGGGCAGTGTAGCTTTTGTACCCAGCAAGGCGGCAGGTGCTCAAAAATGCTTCCTGAATGAATTATCTAAGTATAATTATATAATCTTATGAGAAAGAATACTTCTAGAAATGCATTCGTACTAAAGAGTTAAGTCATCAAAATTGCCTGCCTCATAAGAGTGTTTGAATTCTTAAGTTAATGGCGGGAAAAGGGCATGGCTTAACATGAATAGAAGCTCTGGGTAAAATGTTAGGAATCATTGATGGGTGGCTATTTCAGAAAGAGTCTCTCTCTCATATTCCTCATATCGCACCATTGGACAACTTTCAACTCCACTTACAAGTACAGCTGCCCCGTTTGCGGCTCCTGGGGAGAGAGGATAGCCGATGGGGGTCGCTCCACTTCCCAGGTCTTAATTAGTCACCAGTGGGGTTCTGGACTTCACCATCCCACTGGATCTGAGCACGCTTAGGAAGAGGTAGAAAGAGCAAGCGGAAGTTCATTGGAATTGAGAAAAGCGATGAAATCAAGGTTAAACAGGCCAAATAAGTCTGTAATCAGTCAACCAGTCAGACACTTCCAGACCTACTATGTGTCGGCAGCTGCCCCAGACACTGGAGATACATCAGTGAGCAAGACAGACAAAGTCTGTGCTCTCGTGGGGCTCCCACTCTGATGTCTGATCTGAAGAGATCAAAGCCAGAGAAGGCAGGAGCCGGGAGCTATCCCAGAGGACAGTGTGAACAGCATTCGAATCCTGAGCACAGTGGTCTGAAGTCTGCCCCATCTCAGCTCCTCACAACCCCCAGCACTCCCTCCAGGCATGGGGGCTGGCACAAACATGGTAGGCAGAATGGCACAGGTCTCCAGCTCCTGGGAGAGAAATCCCAGATCCATAAGGCCTACATATGTTCTGTGCCCGGGACTTCCTAAGCATATGTCCCAGCCACTGTTCTGAGCATTTTACATGTACAAACTCATTTAATCTTCACAGCAAAACCACGACTGTAACAGTCAGCTTGTGCTGCGTAACAGATAATCACAAAACTTTCATAACATACAACAGTCAACATTTATTCTTCTATAGCATTTACAGGATTCAGCTGATCTAGGCTGGGCTGGGCTGGGCTGGGCAGCTTTGCTGATCTTGCCTGTACTTGCTCATGCATCTGGAGGACAGCAAGGGTGAGCTGAGCTAGGCTGTCCTCAGCTGGAGCAACTCAATTCCCTTTCCCATGTCTCACTGTCCAGCCTGCACATCCTTAGGGCCAAGGCAGAGGCACAAGAGAGCAAGACTCAATGCACAAACTCCAAGCATCTGCTTGTGTCAAGTCTGCTAACATCCCATCAGCCAAAACATGTCACATGGCCCAGAATCAAGGGGCGGGCAGACCATCTGCCACAGCAGGAGGACACTGAAAAATTACAAGGCAAAGGGCACAGGGCTGAAGAATAAGGACCAATAGAGTAACCCACCACAAAGAAGTAGATACGATCATTAAGCCCATTTTACAGATAGGAAAGCTGAGCACAAAATGTTGAAGGCACTCGCCCAAGGCAGCTCAGCTAGTAATTGGTGTATCCAGAACTTGACCTCAGGACATCTGCTCTTACACACTCCTCTTTACCATTTCACTTCTTAGCTCTGGCTTAATCCAAAGATAAATCTAAGCGTATGGGCTATATGGATTGCATCTCCTTCAGGAAATCCTCCATAAATCTTTTTTTTCTTCCAGCCTTTGGCAAGCACGAAGCCACAGTGCGTTCAAGATTAGACTCCTAGTCAAACACCCAGAGTTTGGGAATTAAGTGTTACCATTTGGATGTGGAGCCACATGCTTTAACAATTAGCAGTGCTGGGTTTTGACATTTGGAGAAGCTGAAGAGCCTGGTGAGGACGCAGCCTGATGCAAAGCTCTCTCTCCCTGCCGTGGGAGGGGGGTGGAGGGTGGAGGGTGCTGGGGAGGGGTTCTAAGGCAGTGTTATAGGCAAAGCCAAGGTCTTACTCAGAAAGTTGTTTTGATCATTTTGAGTGGAGAGGAGAAAAGGCAGTCCTAGAGTTGCCTACCACGGAGTGGCGTATCTTAACCTTTTTTGTGTTGCAGAGCCTTTGAGAATTGAAGAAAGGGAAGGACCCTCCCACTTATCCTATCTGTTAAGGGGTCAGGCCATAAGAATTTTAGGCTGGACAATGTCTAAAGCAGATGTCCATTTCGGCCCTGCAAATTTCAGTAAAGAACTCACAGGCTGTTTAACTTGGAACCACGGAACTTCCTGGCATCCCTTTTGAGAGCAACTTGTAGCAAAATATACTAGATTCCAAGTCAAGAGAGGGTCCTCCTTGAAGAAGCCACTGCCTCTCTATTCCAGCCCCATCCCAGCTAGCCCAAAAATGTACCCAGAAGCCCATACTCATATGGCTCTGCTCCCACAGCCAGTCAGAGGGTACCAGCCACGGTAATGCCAGTTTCCCCAGGAAGCTGCAGGTCCAGAATGATTCATCTCTGGCCTGAGTCCAGTTGGGAAAGTCTTAGGGCTTTTCTGCGGTGAGAGACAGTAGGGTACAGTAGTTAAGGGCATGGATCCTAGGGTTGGAATCATAAGGATTGTCCAATCCATTTCTTCTCTCTCTCTCTCTCAATCTCTCTCTCTCAGTCTCTCCCCCACCTTTTAACTTGCTATTAGGAAAGAAGAAAAACCCTCTCTCACACTCCACCAGTAACCATTTTTCAAATCTCACGATGGGCTCCTGATTGGCCCTGCTTGGGACATATGATCTCCCTGGTTCAATCACTTTGGACCAGAAAAGACTGTCCTATGATTGGCCAGGCCTGGGTCATGTGACCATCCTGTGGCCCAAGCGCAGGTGGGGCTTCGGGACTGACCATCTTCCCCAAACCACAGAAGTTGGTGGAGGAGGGGCTGCAACTGAAAGAGTGGCGCAGGGCAGACAAAACCAGCAGATATCCACTGCCATTATTGTTTTGGCCAAGCGTCCTATAAAGCTCATTGCTATGCTGGCTGTTGGGATGAGACGTTGTGGGAACGTTGCTTGTCATGCTGTAGCGGTTCTCAAACATCAGTGCGCTTCAGAGTCACCTGGAGGCTTATTTAAACAGACTGCTGGGCCTCACCCCCAGAGTACAAAGACGAGAATGTGAATTTCTAACACGTTCCCAGGTGATCACGCTGCTGCTGGTCTAGATGACCTTTGAGAATCGCTGTCAGATTGTCTCGTGCCCTCTCTCAAAAGGCCCCCAAAGAAAGTTCTGTCTGGTCTCAGTATTACATCATGATGGGTGTTGCTTCTGACCCATTGATTTCCTTTGATTCGTGTAGACACTGAATCTTATAAATCGCATCTCCCGCTTTTTTTTTTTTTTTTTTTTTTTTGCAGCACACGGGCCTCTCACTGTCGTGGCCTCTCCCGTTGCAGAGCACAGGCTCCGGATGCACAGGCTCAGCAGCCATGGCTCACGGGCCCAGCCGCTCTGCGGCACGTGGGATCCTCCCGGACCGGGGCACGAACCCGCATCCCCTGCATCGGCAGGCGGACTCTCAACCACTGCGCCACCAGGGAAGCCCGCATCTCCCTCTTTGGGCCAGCCTCTAGAAAGCTTAGGGCTAACCGTGTGGCCCAGTTCTATCACATCTGTGGGGCCACAGAGCCTCGAGTTTATCCACTAACCTTAACCCTAGCTTCATTTTCTACTTTCGTTTCTGTTTTCCCTTCAGTCTAAGAAATGATTTGGTTGAAAGTGACAGAAACCAACTTGAACTATGTTAACAAAAAAAGAGAGATTTATGATAAGAATACTGGGGTGTCCCATGCAAGAAGAATGTGGTTGGGCCCAGTAACAGCTGGAGTGTGGGGCCGCTCCATTCCCCCACCTGCCATCTCGGTTTCTCTCTCACTTCCTCTTCCTCGTCCTCTCTCACTACAGCCCAGCTTTCTCCACAGGGTGGAAACATGTCACAGGCGGCTCCTGAACTTTACCTCTTGAAACCTCATTGGCTGCCCTGATGCTTGCTCCTACTTTTAACCAATCAGAGCTGTTTCCCTAGAAACAGCCCTGACTGGCCCAATCAGAGCAGGTGCCTAACCTCAGGCCAATCAGTTATGGCAGGGATTGGGTCATCTTGTACAAAATGGCAGTAGGTATTGCCTTGAACTGGGGGGACTGTAGTTCTCATAAGAGGATGCTAGGAGAGCAATTCCCCCAGGTGCCCACCTCACTCTTGTTCCTGATCCATTTTATTGCATCTTGGTATAGCGTGTATGTTAACAGTAGCCACTTGAAATAATTTCCAATAAGGGATAGACAGAAGGACAAGCAGAAACATAATAGTGGGATATTCTATTAGTCAATGTTCTCCAGGGCAAGTCGAATATGCAAGGTGGGCCAGCAGTCTGGAGACCCAGCAAAAGCCGATGTTCCAGTTTGAAGGCCATCAGGCAGGAAGAGGCAATGTTGCAGATGAAGTCCAAGGTCATCTGCTATCGAATTCCCTCCTGCTCAAGGAGGCCAATTTTTTTGTTCTAGTCAGGCCTTCAACTGTTTGGGTGAGGTCCACCCACGTTAGGGAGGACAGCCAAAGTTTATTGATTTTAATGGTAATGTCATCCAGAAACACCCTCAAAGAAACACCCAGAATAATGGTTGACCACATTTCTGGGCCTCCCACAGCCCGTTCAAGTTAACACCTGCAGTTAACCATCAGATGTTTTCTGAGTTGCATAAATTACATTTTATCCCATTTCTTAATCCCAGACACCTAGCCCAGTGTCTGTCGTATAAGAGTTCAATAAATGTTGAATGAATGAATGAGAAATTATATTTTTAATTCCAGTGAGGCGGAACTTTGTCATTTAAAGGGACCCTGAGGTTAGGCCTTCTATAATAGAATGTGAGGAATTATACCCTAATCCACTCAATTTGTAGATTCTGACTTTAATTTATTGAGCCTTCTTAACACCCTCAGTAGAACGGTTTGGTGGTTTTAAGTTTCTTTCCTCCTCAAATGACCCGAGATATGACGGAGACACATACTTTTGTGACAGAGACAAGAATTTAACTCTCTACTCAGCTCTCAGCCCCAGTCTTTCCAGCTCGCTAGGCTTCTGTCCAGGCGGGCTGAGAAGAAGCCAAGACCCAGCCTTCCACATCTGAACCCAGGAAGCAGGCTGCACCTTTCATGACTAGAGCTGCTATGCAGGAGTTGGCCCAACCTGTGGCATGTCCCAGCGACATCATCAAAGTGAAGGTGGCAACTTCCCACGGCCAGTTCTGCCCCCTGAGTTCGGCTGGAGTTGGAGGGGTAGGAGAACATATTTCTAGACGTGAGTTGCCAAATTATGTTTTTTTCCACCAGCTTAGAGTCTCTTGTAGCAAAAGTTCCTGGCTAGCTACATTTGAAGTTCCAACACCAGATCGTGGGAGAAGACGGTTGCTGGGATCCTTGGTTCAAATCCTAAACTGAAACGCTCAAAACGTGAAGAGATTCTATGCTGGTGGTCGAAGAGGGTGACCAGGAGGTCAGAAATCCTTGGGTTCACTGCACTGAGCCTCAGTTGCCTCATCTGTAAAGTGGGGGCGATCATAATGCAGCATGTTGCTGTGATCATTCAACTATATCATTAAGTCATTTTTCAGTGTGCATTTATTGAGCACCTACTGTATGTCAAACACTGCTATACAGACATGGCCTTTGCCCCTGTGGACGTTTAAGGAAGATGAGCTGGGTATCACTGAGCTGTACCTGAAGCAGTAGGTCAGGGCTGTGGCCACCACTATGGCACAAGGTGTAGCCGGGAGCCCCATGAGGTCTGATGCCCGTGGTCACAGACTGGGGTTTGGAGGGCCATTTGGCACCACTTTTTGTGCCTTTACCCACTTTACTAGGTATAGTTGTGCCAGTGACGTGGCATCACTTTGAAGAGAAATGGTGACTTCTCTAGGAGCGAAGAGGTAACACATAATGAAGGAAGGTCATTCATCCAGGTGACTTGACCCAGGCCCTTCATGTGGAGCACAGAAGTAAAAACACCGCCCAACAGTGGGCATAACCACACTAAAATCAATTAGGAAAAGAAATCAAACCCTGAAATGTTTCAGAAAAAAAAATTTAAGTTACAAAAGAACATAAGGAACACTTATCACGGGTGTGGTTGCAAATGCACCAGCGACAGAGCCAAACATACAGTCGGTGCTCAATAAGTGTACATTTCTAGGTATTAATTTGGGGCAAAGCAGGATGGTAATAACGTGGAAAACTTGACTTCTAAGTCCTGGATTCTGATCCCAGATTTACAATTTACTGCCTCTATAACATACCTTCTTTGGCACATCCAGTAACTATTTATTGAGCACCTACTATGAGCCAGGCATTCTTCTAGCTCTGGGGATACAGCTGTAGGAAAAAAATAGACAAAAATCCTGATCCTGGAGCTCCATTCTAGTGGGGAGGGTTGCTATCAAACGACCTAACCTTTCTGAGCCTCAAATTCTCATCTGTGAAATAGGTAATAATCTCCCCCTCGTTGGATTCCCTTAATAATTACTCTAGACAATCTAGATGAAGTGACTGGGTCCCAGAGACCTCAACGGTTGTGCCCCCGCCACCTCCCCACCAAGTCTTCCCTTAGCCTGCTGATGTCAACAAAAAGCACGTGGCCAGCATTCAGAAGAAGCATCTTCCTTGTAGCATTTCAAAATATCCCTGCTCTTTTTGGGGTCTGTATCTATCTTGAGAGCATCATCTTGCCATGAGAAGATTCCAGACATTTGTTGTAATTTATGGGAAGGCAACCTATGCTGTGGGAAACACACAGACTTAGGAAACAGACAGGCAGGAATTCAAATCCTGTTTCTGCATCTACCAGTTGTCAGACTTTGAACCTTTGTTTCACTGTTGTCAAACTGGAAAATAGAGAGTACTGGCAGTGGTGGGCTAGGGAAAGGGTTGAATTAGATTATACATAGACTAGCACCAAGAACGTCCCCTGCATGTAGTGAGTGGCTGAAACTATTACAGTTCTTTCTCTTCTCCTATGGGCACCAGAGAAATAAATTGTCGTCTCCAGAAGGTCAGGTGGGGACAGCATCAGCGTGGGGTACCTGTTTATGCCTCACCTGCTATCAGTCAGGTGTTGCCAGGAGGCAACCCTCACCAACACAGAAGCGGATAAACAGACTTTGCTGTAGGGGACACGTGCAGAGGGGCTGACGGGTGACAGCAACCAGGCGGGGATGTTGAGGCAGCTAGAAACTAGGATCGGCTGGAAGCCATTAGCACTCCTAGGACAAGGGGAGGGAATAATGTCATATGGGAGCCCAGGGAGAGGTAGAACCTTAAACGGGGACCTCCAGCAGGAGCTGCAATGATGGAGGGACATGGCCTTCCTTGTAGCAGAGAGGTGAGCAGAGGGGAGGCAAAGGAGAAACACCCCGACCTCTCTCTCCTCCCACCTCCAATCTGTTGCTCGCAACTGGCCAAACCCAACTAAAAGCCAGCTGGCAAGGAGCCCAAAGAATCAATCCACACAGCTGGGTCTCCAGGACACAGAACATGGTGGGAAATAGTTGAAATTGATCTTGGAAGGCAAACAGAGGACACACAGCGCACACCTACACCATGATGTTTGCTCTTGACACACTTCTGGGCATCTGCTCTTCCTATACCACGGTGGTTCTCACACCGCAGCAGACCTGCAAATCCCCTGGAGGACTTGTTAAATACAGATTACTGGGCCCAACCCCCCCAAGTGTCTGATTCTGAGGTCTGATGTGTGGCCCCTTGCAGTTCTAACAAGTTCCCAGGTGATATCAATGCTGCCAGTCTGAGGACCATCCTTTGAGATCCACTGCTTTATAACAAGAGATGTCTCGAGAGCAGCTTCCCTTCTTCTGTGCTTAGCATTTAACTGTGTCCCCTACACCCCAGGACAGATCCACAGCCAGCAGAACCATGGGCAGCTCAGAGCCATGCGGGGCAGCCTCCACAGCTCCCCTCACCTGACGGCCCCAGGGCCACAGACCCTGCCAGATGGGCTGGCCTGGCCTTAGCTCACCTTGTTCTTGCCCCCCCCCCAGGGCGCGCGCACACACACGCACACGCACACGCACACACACGCACACGCACACGCACACGCACACGTTCGTGGACAATCCCACTCCGATTAGCTACACCTGGATGCCTGGTCTATTTCCTAGGGGAAGATGAGTCAACCACTCCTTGGGGCCCTGCGACGTCCTGTGCTCAGGCCAGGAGGTCACAACTCCTGGCCACGCAACATTGCCTCTCTGCAGGCAGCCCTGCCAGTCTGCAGCTTCGCCTGACATCTCTGTTTTAGGGGAAATGAACACAGAATACTGCTGGGTCCCTGCCAAACTGGGCCAACCGTGTTCCCTCCTCCGTCCCCTGATGGGCTGAGACCCACCCAAGAGCTGCTTCCTCTTCCCCTTCTTGTTCTCATCTGGC